>NC_044995.1:49086661-49314448 GCF_008728515.1 Papio anubis | reverse complement strand
TGCCCAGGCTGGAGTGCAGTGGCGCATTCTTGGCTCACTGCAAGCTCTGCCCCCCAGGTTAATGCCATTCTCCTGCCTCAGCCTCCTGAGTAGCTGGGACTACAGGTGCCTGCCACCGCGCCTGGCTAATTTTTTGTATTTTTAGTAGACACGGAGTTTCACCGTGTTAGCCAGGATGGTCTCGATCTCCTGACCTCGTGATCCGCCCGCTGTGGCCTCCCAAAGTGCTCGGATGACAGGTGTGAGCACTGGGCTCCAGTATTTCTTTACAGCAGTGTGAGAACTGACTCACAGAAAGGCCAAGCGAAACAAGCCCTGGGTTATGCCTAAGATGGGATACTGGGGACACTTCAGAGAAGGTGGGGCCATGGGTCTCACCTTGGCGACCAGGATGTGCCAGGCGTCGTCATGCACGCGCACCACGCGGTAGTACAGGGCATCCCCGCTCTCTGCGCAGGGCGAGCTGTCCAGGAGGCGGAAGCCGTGGCCAGGGCGGCAGGGCCCGGGGTGGCCCCCCATGAACCGGGCACGGAGCCGGGCATAGATGGCATGGAGGCCCTGCAGCTGCCGGGCAGCCAATGCAGCGTGCACAGCCTCTGGACTGTGCAGATTGCGGAGAGAGAGGCCCAGCGGGGCATCAGTCAGGCCAAAGGTCAGCTCTGCAGGGGGACAAGCTGGTCCCACCTCAGCCTGGCTCTTGTCCACACTGTGGGACCCCAGAAAGGGCCTCCGAGGCAGCTGTACTTGGATGGAGCTGGCATGGGGGGTCCTGCGGTTGGGCAGTGACTGGGTCCGGGTTAGGATTTTCTTGGGCAGGGGTGGGGGCAGGGGCTGTGGGTCGGTGGAGCAGGACCCAGGGGTCCGGGGGCGGCAGGCCTTGGAGGGCAGCAGGTGGGCACGGATCTCACCTGCAGGGAGAGACAGTGGGGAGGGCTGAAGACAGGCGGAATGGGAACAGGACACATGACTGCACCTCTCAGCCTCGGTTTCCCCATCTCTAACATGGAAGTAATAAGGCTGGGCACCGGTGGCTCATGCTTGTAATCCCAGTACTTAGGAAGGTGGAAACTGTGACAGGAGGATCACTGGAACTTAGGGTCTGAGACCAGCCTGGGCAACCTAGTGAGACCCTCTCTCTGCAAAAATTTAAACAAATTTGTGCCAGACGCTGGCCGGCCAGCCGTGGAAAGCCATTACTGCGGATCTCCAGCACTCTGGGAGGCCAAGGCGGATCACGAGGTCAGGAGATCGAGAGGTCATCCTGGCGATCACTTGAAAACCCTCGCCTGTTACTAAAAAATACAAATCAGTTGGTGAGGGCGGGCAAGCTTCAGGTTTGTGTTAGCCTCTCAGGAGGCTGAAGCAGGAGAATCGCTTGAACCTGGGAGGCGGAGCTTGCAGTGAGCCGAGATTGCGCCACCACTCCAGTCTGGCGGACAGAGCTTACAGAAGGGGAAACTGCAGCTCATAGGAGGATGGATCAGTTTCAGAGAATGGTGCCACCCAGCACTCAGCGACTCCTACCTACTCCTGTGACTTGGGCAGGTCTCTGGCTTTTTGAAGTCTTGCTCTATCGCCCAGCCTGGAGTGCAGTGGCCCAATCTCGGCTTGCTGCAACATCTGTCTCCTGGGTTCAAGCGATTCTCCCACCTCAGCCTCCCGAGTAGCTGGGATTACAGGCGCCCGCCACTATGCCCGGCTAATTTTTGTATTTTTAGTAGTGGAGATGGGGTTTCACCATATTAGCCAGGCTGGTTTCAAACTCCTGACCTCAGGCGATCTGCCTGACTCAGCCTCCCAAAGTGCTAGGATTACAGGCTTGAATCATCGCACCTGGCCTTTTTTTTTGAGATAGAGTCTCCCTCTGTCGCCCAGGCTGGAGTACAGTGGCTCAATCTTGGCTCCCTGAAACCTCTGCCTCCCAGGTTCAAGGAAGTCTCCTGCCTCAGCCTCTCGAGTAGCTGGAATTACAGGCATACACCCTCACCATGTCACACTTTTTGTATTTTGTATTTTTTTTGAGACGGAGTCTCTGCCTGTCGCCCAGGCTGGAGTGCAGTGGCCGGATCTCAGCTCACTGCAAGCTCCGGCCTCCCGGTTTACGCCATTCTTCTGCCTCAGCCTCCCGAGTAGCTGGGACTACAGGTGCCTGCCACCCGCCCGCCAGTTTTTTGTATTTTTTAGTAGAGACGGGTTTCACCGCGTTCGCCAGGATAGCCCCATCTCCCGACCCGATCCACCCATCTCGGCCTCCCAAAGTGCTGGGATTACAGGCTTGAGCCACCGCACTCGCCACTGATTTTTGTATTTTTAGCAGAGACTGGTTTTGCCATGTTGGCCAGGCTGGTCTTGAACTCCTGGCCTCAAGTGATCCTCCTCCTTGATCTCCCAAAGTGCTGGGATTAAAGGGTGGGATTACAGGCATGAGTTACCGTGCCCAGCCCCTCTCTCTTTTTAATGGTATATATTTTTTTCTATTTCATGGCTCACTGCAGCCTTGACCTCCTGGGCTCAAGGGATCCTCCTGCCTCAGCCTCCCCAGTAGCTGGGACTGCAGGCGCTTGACACCATGTCCATCTTATTATTATTATTATTTTTTGTAGAGATGGGGGGGGTCTCATTATGTTGCCCAGGCTGGTCTCCTGGACTCAAGGGATCCACCTGCCTCGGCCTCCCAAGGTGCTGGGATGACAGGCGTGAGCCACCGCGCCCGCCCACCAGCCCACAGCTTATTTTTCAGCCCTCGTCCACTCCGGGCCTTCCTGAGGTCACTCGTTTTACCAACTGCTGCTGTTCCCAGAGGCCACGGTGTCCTCCACCCCCTGCCGCTCCCTGCACGCCCCCGGCCCAGGGCTCCCCGGGGAGCTGCTCACCGAGGTTGCTATACGTGGGCTGAGTCGACCAGGTGGGGTCGTCGGACTCGGGGGACTCTGTGGGAGTCTCCGGGCTGCTCATGTTGCTGGGGGAAGGTCAGACGGGGCGTGGTGGGGTGGCGCACGCACAGGGCGACATGGGAGGGGTCCGTGAGTGCTGCAGCGTGGGAGACCGTTGAGGCCCCCTGCTCCAGGGCCCTTGGTGAGAACAGGGGCACCCACACTCCACTCCCTTGTCCAGTTTTGACCCTGCTGTGTGATCCCGAGTGGGTTTCCTGCCCTCTCTGGGCCTACTTCCTCAATCATGAGGCAGGTGTGTCATCCATCAATCTTCCAGGCAGTGGGAAGGAACCCCCACTGCACATTTGGGATGGGGACAGAATGTTCAGCCTGAGAACAGGTCTTTGGGGGTCAGTTGTGGGGGAGACAGTGTCCAGGGACCCAGGGATCCACGCTCAGGCCTCCTCCCTGAGGGCTCAGCTGTGCGGTTGCTGTCAGCAGCCAGGCCCCAACCCACCCCCGCCCAGATCCCAACCTGAAAAAGTGACCGCTTCTGTCCAGCTCCCCGCTCCAGGAGCCCCCTACCTTCAAGACTGGCGTGCCCTCTGGGGGAGGAGGGGTCCTGGGGGACGAACTCCCAATGGCCACAGCCCCTGGCCTCGCAGGAGGGGTCTGACCCAGCGCTGGCAGCTGACAGGAAAACGTCCGGCCAACCGTCAGACCGCAGCCCGGGGTGGGGCGGGGGCATTTCGGCAACACTTCCCCACCAACTGCGGCCGCCCCCTCCCCTGCCCGCCCTCAGAGGACAGGATGTAGCCGGGAACAGCATCCCGGGCGGAGGGAACAGCCCAGACGGAGACCAGGAGGTGGGATCTGAAAGTCAATAGCACCAGGGCTGACAGCCTCAGAGGCCAGGCTGGGATAGGGGCAGTGAGGAGCCCTGTGAGATGGGCAGAGGGGCAGAGCTGGCCCACCGTAGGGAGGGCACAGAACGTGGTGGCGGCTGTCCCTGGAGAAGGTGAAAGTGGGGTCTGTGGGTTTCACTTCCCCGGGAACCGCCTCCCCTCCTGTGGCAGCATCTTGAGAAGCCCCCAGCGGCCCCCTGCCCGATCCCAGGGCCCCCGAATGCGGAGTGTGGGCGAGGACCCTCCCGGCTCTGCCGCGCCTGGCTGTGTGACTGTGGACAAATCCCCACCCCTCTCCGTGCTCTGGCCAATAAAGAAAAGCGTCTCCCGCATCCCGCCTGGTAACAGTCCCGCCTGCTGGATTTTTCTTTGAAAAAACGGAATCGGCTCACTTTCCCCCTTCCCCCTTCCTCACTGCCTCGATGCATTTATTTAGAAAAGACGTTGTAGATAAAATCACCATAAATGGAAAAATCAAGAATGGAAAAAACCCAAGGAAAAGCAGACGCGGGGTGAAATTCCAGCTGAAGTGTGTGCCTGTCAAAACTGTCTTCTTTTTTTTTTTTTTTTTGGAGACAGGGTCTCACACTGTTGCCCAGGCTGGAGTGCAGTGGGGCAATCGCAGCTCACTGCAGCCTGCAACGAACTCCTGGGGCGATCCTCTGGCTAAGGAAGGAGCCCACTACTCCTCCTGCTGCCCTCCTCCCCCCACCTTGCCTAGTTCACAAGACAGGAGGAGAGAGACAAAGCAAACAGTTAGAAAGAAACAAAAGTAAGATAAATAGCCAGACAAACTTGGCACCACCATCCGGCCCTAGGAGTTAAAAAAAGTAGTAATAGGCCGGGCGCGGTGGCTCACGCCTGTAATCCCAGCACTTTGGGAGGCTGAGGCGGGCAGATCACGAGGTCAGGAGATCGAGACCATCCTGGCTAACTTGGTGAAACCCCGTCTCTACTAGCCTGGGGAACAGAAGGGAGGCGCCTCTGTAGTCCCAGCTACTCAGGAGGCTGAGGCAGGAGAATGGCATGAACCCGGAGGTAGAGCTTGCAGTGAGCCGAGATCGCCACGCACTCCAGCCTGGGGTGACAGAGCAAGACTTGTCTCAAAAAAAAAAAGAAAAAAAAAAAAGTAATAATAATAACATTGACCCCTGACCTAAACTACTTGTGTTGTCTGTAAATCCAGACACTGTATAGGAAAAAGCATTGTAAAACTTTTTGGTCTGTTAGCTCATGCCTGTAGTCCCCAGTCACGTTCCCACACTTGCTCAATTTATCATGACCCTTTCACATGGACCCCTTAAACTTGTGAGCCTTAAAAAGGCCAAGAATATCTTTTTTCTGGAGCTCGGCTCTTTTTTTTTTTTTGTGACGGAGTCTTCGCTTGTGGCCCAGGCTGGAGTGCAGTGGCCGATCTCAGCTCACTGCAAGCTCCGCCTCCGGTTCACTTATTCTCTGCCCTCAGCCTCCCCGGTAGCTGGGACTACAGGCGCTCGGGCCACCTCAGCCCGCTAATTTTTTTGTATTTTTAGTAGAGACGGGGTTTCACCATGTTAGCCAGGGATGGTCTGGATCTTCCTGACCTTGTGATCCGCCCGCCTCGCCTCCCAAAGTGCTGGGATTACAGGCTTGAGCCACTGTGCCCGCCTAAGCTCGCTCTTAAGATGGTAGTTCGCTGACGCCCCGCCAAAATAATCCACTTTCTTAATCCGTGTCTGAGGACTTGTCTGCTGTCTGGCCCTGCTATACTGTCTCCCAAAGTGCTAGGATCACAGGTGTGAGCCAACCTGCCCGGTCCCAAAGATGCTCTTGCAGCAAAGATTGAGTGTGTTTCATATGGGGTTCCCGATCCCGTTTCCCTGAGGGAAATGGGCCCAGAGACAGTATGGGCTCCATCCAGGGTCACACAGCAGCTCGAGGCTGGAAGCAGAGGTCCACAGAGCCACTGCTGAGTCCCTCTGGCCTCCCCCAATCCCCTGAGAAGGGGGAGGAGGGGAAGGAGACTACCTTTTCCTTATGAACATCCTTTGAGTGGGTCCCATGCCACACTTTTTTTTCTTTGAGACAGGGTCTCGCTCCATCACCTACACTGGAGTGCAGTGGTGTGATCATAGCTCACGGCATCCTCTGCTTCCTGGGCTCAAGTGATCCTCCCACCTCAGCCTCCTGAGTAGCCGGGACCACTGGCGTGCACCACCATGCCTGGTTAGTTTTTATTTTGTTTATTTATTTTTGAGGCAGAGCCCCGCCTCAGCCGCCCAGGCTGAGTGCAGGCAGTGGGCGCACCTGGCTGATTCCAACCTCTGCCTCCTGGGTTCAAGCAATTCTGCCTTAGGCTCCCAAGGTACTACAGCCACCGGCTACCATACCTGGCTAATTTTTGTATTATTATTCTTATTTTTAGTAGCGTTAGGGTTTCACTATGTTGGCCAGGCTGGTCTCAAACTCCTGACCTCAGGTGACCCGGGCTCCACCTCAGCCTCCCAAAGTGCTGGAGTTACAGGCGTGAGCCACTGCGCCTGGCCAGGGCACAGAGTTTAAAACGATGCAAAAGCTGGTCAAATGCCTATACAAAAAATTAGCCAGGCATGGAGGCGGGTACCCATAATCCCAGCTACTCTGGAGGCTGAGGCAGGAGAATCACCTGAACCTGGGAGGCAGAGGTTGCAGTGAGCTGAGATCCCACCACTGCACTCCAGCCTGGGCGACACAGCAAGACTCCATTAAAAAAAAAAAAAAAAAAAGGCTGGGCATGGTGGCTCATGCCTGTAATCTCAGCACTTTGGGAGGCCGAGGCGGGCACATCACCTGAGTTCGGGAGATCGAGACCATCCTGGCCAACATGGTGAAACCCTGTCTCTACTAAAAATACAAAATTAGGCAGACGTGGTAGCCTGTGCCTGTAATCCCAGCTACTCAGGAGGCTGAGGCAGGAGAATCGTTTGAACCCGGGAGGCAGAGGTTGCGGTGAGCCAAGATCGTGCCAATGCACTCCAGTCCGGGTGACAAGAGTGAAACTCTGTCTCAAAAAAAAAAAAAAAAAAAAAAATGTTCATAGTGTGGTGTGGCCTCTGGACTGTGGCCTCCAGATCCTGGCAGTTGTCCCTTCATTTGAGAGGCTCATTGAGCCAATGGAGCTGGGACCATATTCTTCTCTGTCCCCAGCATCGCCCAGCACGGGCAGGAGGTCACATGCTGGGATGGGATTTCTACATGACATTGGCCTTTCGAGAAAATGCCTGTTTGGTTTGGAGACAGGGTCCACCTACCAGGCTGGAGTGCCGTGGGTGCGATCTGGCTCACTGCAATCTCCTTTCCCTGATTCAGGTGGTTCTCCTGCCTCAGCCTCCTGAGTAGCTGGGATTACAGGCGGCCGCCACCACACCCGGCAAATTTTTGTATTTTTCGTTAAGATGGGGTTTCGCCATGTTGGCTAGGCTGGTCTTGAACTCCTGACCACAGGTGATCCACTCGCCTCGGCCTCCCAAAGTGCTGGGATTACAGATGTGAGCCACCATGCCCAGCCTACTGCAGGATTATTATCTTCCAAATTACAGACAAACAAACCGAGGCACAGAGAGGGGCAGTGACTTGCCCCAGGCCACGCAGCAATGGAAGCCAGAGACCTGAGCCTCCAGCTTCCCTTGGCCCCACGAGCAAAAGCTTGCGTGTGGGAATCGTGTCTCTGTCTTGCGGAGGAAAACAGGAGGGAAGTTAATATGCGGGGCTCAGGGAATCACCTGGAAAAGATGCCGGCTTGCTGGGGGGATGTGGGAGAGAGAGAGACACCCCAAACCCACGTCCACGTCCAGAAGATGGGGGTGAGAGACCCACGAGGGTGCAGGCGTGGGCTGGGGCTGGTCCTAGCTCTGTCTGGGAGGGGAAGTCAAGGCAGGCTTGGTCAGAAGCCACCCAGACATGAGGCATGAGGATGGCTTGGTCCCGTCCTGGTTTTAGGGGTCCTCTCTTGGGTTTCCAGCCACCAAGGAGATGGGTGTTACTTTAGCTGGGTCTTGGCTGCCTGAGCAGGAAGGGCCTCTTCTGAGGTCTCCCCTGCCCTCCCCGCAGGGCACCCCATAAACGAGACAGGATTCATGGAAAGCTTGGAGGTTGCACCTGGTTCATGTCAGGCACTCAGAGCATTGCACAGGGAACGGGCGGCTCTCCTGGACGGGGACTCTGAGGCCCACAGGACAATAGTTTCACCTGCCTTTGCTGCAGGAGAGAATGGGAAATCAGTCCCCACGGGAGAGTCCCACAGCCTAGAGCCCCCCTCACCCTCCAGCTGCCTTGAAACCAGGCATGGAGAGAGGGATGCCTCACAGTCCCTGACGGGCCTCTGTTCTGCCCCCGAAGGGCAGGGAAATAAAGGAACCTTAGTCCTAGGTTCAAACGGGGGAACCGGGGTCCAGAGCCCGACACTGGGCTGTGGCGAGTGGGAGGCTGCTCTTGGCTGGGACTTGTGCACTCTGGTTCCGTCCACCTCCTTCCTGAAAAAACACGAGCTTCTCCCTGTGCCTTCCTGGGTGGGTGGGGTTTGAGCCTTCACGCCCACTGTGCCTCAGTTTCCCCACCTGTCGCCTCTCCGTGCCTCGGCTTCCCCATCTGTTGCCGCTCTGTGCCTCAATCTCCCCATCTGTCAGTGAGGACTGGCGCGGGCTAAAGCACTTTATTAATCTCACTTCCAAAGCCAAGACTCCCGGGTTTTTCTGGGAGCCCTCAGAGACAGGCAGGGCAGACGTGGGACCCTGTCAGCAGCACCCAGACTCCCCGACAGGCCAATTCCAGAAGGCACAGCGGGGACCCATGTCTTATTTCTTCCCTGGCCTGAGGCTGGGGAAGGAGTTTCTCAACGGCCCAGCTTTGCCCACTCTTCTCAGCCCCCACCTGTCCCTAGCTGGGGTCTCAGAGCGGCTTCCCTCCATTCTCTGCCCCTCGCTCGACCCATCTGTAAAATGGGTTCATTAACAGGATCCACCCAGCTCGCAGGGCTGGCCCTCAGTGTGAAAGGAGGCAACACACACAGCGCCTGGGACAGCGCTGGGAACAGCATGGGTGCTGCAGAAGTGTGGCCTATCACACGTCACTAGTGGCGTGGAATTCTCTCAGGGTTGGCTTCCCCTGGGGACCCCAGCAGCCCCTCATCCCTCAGCCCTGCCCCCTGTTGCTCCCATGGGAGTAAGAACAAAATCTGAAGTTTGTTATTAAATCGGTTCCATTTTTATTGGATTTGAACCAAATACAGCAGGATGAGGGGTGGGAGACTGAGGGGTCTTGGTTCATGTTGGGATGGGGTGGGGAGCTCAGGGGGCTGGGAAATCCTAATATACGGATGCTCTGTGAACCCTAACATGACCGAGAATGCACCCCCTCCTGTCTTTGATAGGCTAAAGGCACTTGGATATCAATTTTGGGGAGGCCCTTGGGGTTGTCATGGTAAGCAGAGTCAGGCAGGTGCGAAGAAAATAATTGGTTGTGCCCAATTCAGGGGTGGCGGTTGGGGTTACAGGAACTTCACCCTCACTCATGTCGAGCCCCCTGGACCATCTCTACACCGTGGTGCAGGCCTGGGCCCTCCGGCCACAGCTCAGGGAGAATGGGCCGGCATCACCTTCCAGCTCTGTCTGAAACCTTTGCTCAAACCCTCCAGGGCTGAGCCGGCTTTCTCTCTGTTTCTCTCTGACTGATCTCAGAGCAGTCTTGAGGGATCCAGGATCCAAGTCAAGCCATCAGGCCCATCTGCAGGACTGGCCTCTAAATACAGGGTAATAGGTTTGACCCTCAGACCCATTTTACAGATGAGGACACTGATGGTCTAGGTGATCTTCAGTCACCAGCTGAGATCGTACAGCTGGGCAGCAGCAGAGCTGCTCTTGAGCCCTTCCTGCAAAGTCCTGGAGGGTCTGTCCTAACCTCTCGGTTGGCAGCCAAGCCCTTTCTGACTGAGGTTTTGGCCCAACAATGGTTCCTGTCCCTGCCCCCAGCAATGTCCTAACTGTCCTCTGGAGGATGTGGAGGGGGAGGGGCAAGAACTGGCTATGAGGAGGCCAGGTCACAGATGGTCCCTATGGTCCCTGTCTAGTGTCTGAATCCTTCTGCAAAACCTCAGCTCCTCCTTGTTTACCCCCCGTGACGGGGAGCTCACCATCTGCAGAGCAACAGGGCGGTGACTTCGGGGAAGCTTTTCCTTGACCTGAGCTGCAGTCAGCCTGTGACCCCAGCTTTGGTCCTAGATCTGCCCGACCACTGCAGGTGCAGAGACCAAGGTTCTTCCATCACCTTCTTCCAAGGACCCGGGTCCAGGCCTTCCTGCAGGGTGAAGCCCTTGTTTCGGCCTTGTTCTTGTCACTGCCTCTGCAATCCACATAGCAGGGACCCCCCGGGAACCCCCTGTGCTCTTTGGTCTTGTTCCCCACCTGAGCCATGAGTCAGCAGAGCCGGGCATGATGGGGCCACGCTCAGGGCTTGTCTGAGGCTGGCTCAGGGGTCAATGCGTACCTAGAGGCAAAGGTCCCTCCAGTATACCCATTTAGAGGGACACTCAGGACCCCAGAAGCCATGGTCCTGGGCCGGGGCCAGGGTGGCTACCTCTCCCTTGTGGGGTGGCCCTTTCTTGCCAACTGTTCTGAGAAGCAAGTGGCAGCGGAGGGAGGTGGAGGGCTGGGGCAATGGCTCCTCCTTGCGGACAGCCCTGCTGGGCTGTGGGGAGGACAGAAGACAGGGCGTGGGGCCCCTGACTGTAACCACTGTGTGTGCTGGGTCCTCAGCAGACCTGAGCCCAGGCCCTGAGGTCGGCTGGGAGATGCTCAGCTGAGCAGGTGCTGGGGTGGGCTGTGTGTCCCAGGTGTGAGTTGTGTCTCAGTTGTGAGTTGTGCCTGTCTCAGGTGTGAACTGAGCATGTCCCAGGTGTGAGCTGTGCTCTCACGAGAGCCCTGCCTGCCTCTGTGGTCAGTTCTGGTGCCCAGGGCCTGGTTTTAGTGTCGGCTGGGTGTGAGGTGTGTGTCTCAGGTGTGGTGAGCTGTGTGTGTCCCAGGTGTGAGCTCTGTGTTCTGGGTGTGAGCTGAGTGTGTCCTGGGTGTCAGCTGTGTGTTCTGGGTGTGAGCTGTGCCTGTCCCAGGTGTGAGCTGAGTACATCCCAGGTGTGAGCTGTGTGTTCCAGTGTGAAGCTGAGTGTGTCCCAGGTGTGAGCTGTGTGTTCTGGGTGTGAGCTGTGTGTCCCGGGTGTGAACTGTGTCCCGGGTGTGAGCTGTGTGTTCTGGGTGTGAGCTGTACCTGTCCCAGGTGTGAGCTGTGTGTCCTGGGTGTGAGCTGTGTGTCCCGGGTGTGAGCTGTGTGTCCCGGTTGTGAGCTGTGTATTCTGGGTGTGAGCTGTGCCTGTCTCAGGTGTGAGCTGTGTCCCAGGTGTGAGCTGTGTCTCGAGTGTGAGCTATGCCTGTCCCAGGTGTGAGCTGTGTCCCAGGTGTGAGCTGTGTCTCAAGTGTGAGCTGTGCCTGTCCCGGGTGAGAACTTTGCTCTCATGAGAGCCCTGCCTGCCCCTGTGGTCAGCTCTGGCGCTCCGGGTCTGGTTTTAGTGTCGGCTGGGTGTGAGGTGTGTTCCACCTGTGTGATTGGGTTCCAGGTGTGAGTGTGTCTCTGGGTGTGAGGTGCAGGAGGCCCAGGTGTGAGCAATGCAGACTTTCTGCGCACCCTCCCCTTGGGGCTGTAGGGCCCTTTGTGGGTCTTGGGTGTCCACCGTCTCCCTGGTGTGATCTGTGGGTAAAGGGCTGGGGGAGCGGAAGCCCAGGGCTTGGGGGCAGCAGACTTGTGCCTCCTGGGTGTGAATTGCGGGCCCTGAGGATCTTGGGGTCTCTCAGCACCCCCAGTCATTCCAGGTTGGTAGATGGGAGCCCATCACCCCACCTTGCAGCCCGCACCCCCACCGCCAACTCAGCCACCATAGCAGGGACAGGAAGACGGGTTGAAACCTTTAGAAAACGCTTGAGAAACTGCAAAAAGACGCATGCTGATGAAAAACAGTCCTGCGGTTGGGCGTCTACAAAAAAAGGGGAAGTTGTGCCAGGGGAGCCGCCGTGCAGCCGCCCCCGCCCCCTCCGGAAAATGCATAGGTGGACACGCGAGCGGCCGGCCCGCGAGGGGTGGGAGGGGAGGGCCCGCCCCTGGGGACCCCTCAGATCATCTTCATGTTGAACTTGCGCGCGCCGCCCTGGCCCGCCGCGGCGGCCGGCCCATCCACCTTGCGGAAGGAGTACTCCACCGAGAAATTGTTCTTGTGCTGCCCGCGGCCGCGGCTCCACACGAACAGCAGCACGAAGCAGAAGAGGACCACGCCCAGGAAGGTGATGCAGCCCATGGCGGTGGACACCAGGATGGTGGTGAGGTCCAGCGGCGCGCGCAGGGCCGCCAGCGTCTCGTTGTGGGCCTCGCCCGGGGTCCGGTTGGCGGCCGGCTCGGGGCGCACGGTCAGCGTGGCGAAGTACGTGTCGTTGCCGCCCGCGTTGCTGGCCACGCACGTGTAGGTGCCGCTGTCCTGCGGCCGCGCGTCCTGGATCTCCAGCGTCCCCCCGGGGAGCACGTGCGCCCGGCCTGCGCTGGTGGCAGTCACTGGCCGGTGCTGGGGGGTCACCCAGGCCACCGTGGGCGCCGGCTCGCCCTCGGCGCGGCAGAGGAAGCGGACGTCTTCTCCCGCGGTGGCCGTGACGCGCTGCAGCCGCCGCTCCCGGATCTTGGGTTTGCGGCACACGAAGTACTCGAACAGCACGGAGTCCGGCAGGTTTCGCAGCGCGTCGCCGCGCACCTCGGCCGGGGTGGCGCAGGCCGGCAGCCGCCCGTCGAAGTTGAGGGTCTTGCGACGCTGCACGATCCACAGCAGGCGACAGTCGCAGGCCAGGGGGTTCCCGTCCACGCGCAGCGTCTCCAGCGTGTTCACCGAGTGGAAGGTGCTCTCCTCCAACGTGGAGAGCAGGTTGTTGGAGAGGTTGAGCAGGCGGATCTGGCGCAGGCCCAGGAAGGCCTGAGGCTCCACCACGGCCAGCAGGGCCCCGGCCAGGTGCAGCTCGCGCAGGCGGACCAGGTCCCGGAACGACCCCCGCGGCACCGTGCTGATGGGGTTGTGCGACAGATTGAGGCAGGTGAGGTGCGCCTGGTGCCGCAGCGCGGCGGCCGGCACGGCAGTGATGTTGGTGTGGGTGACTGACAGCGACGTCAGGTTCAGGCCCCGCAGGCTGCCCGCGGCCACCTCCTCCAGCAGCGGCCAGTTGTCAATCTCCAGGTGCAGCAGCCCGGGTAGCCTGCGGAAGTTCTGGTCCTCCAGGGCGGCGATGGCCAGGTGGCGCAGCCGCAGGGCGCCCAGGCCGCGCAGGTGGCCCAGCGACTCCCCGGACAGAGCCGTGAGGTTGCAGCGCTCCAGGGTCAGCTCCTCCAGGGCCAGCAGCCCCGCGAAGGCGCGGCGCGAGATGAACACCAGGTCGTTGTCACCCACCTCCAGCCGGCGCAGGCTGTGCAGGTCCTGGAACGTGTAGTCCAGCAGGATGACCAGCTTGTTCTCGCTCAGGTCCAGCAACGTGAGGTTGTCCAGGCGCGTGAAGACCCCGGGCGGGATGAGCTTCAGCTGGTTGCCACGGAGACGCAGGACGCGCAGGCGCGGCAGGTTGGCGAAGGCGCCGGGCTCCACGTGCGCGATGGCGTTCTCGCTCAGGTCCAGCTCCTCCAGCGCGGGCAGCGCGGCCAGGTCGCCCGGGTTCAGGCAGCGGATGCGGTTGCGGCTGAGCTCCAGCAGGCGCGTCTCGGCCGGGATGCCTTCGGGCACGGCGGTCAGGCGGCGGCGCGTGCAGGCTACGGCGCGGGTCTGCGCGGTGCACTCGCAGCGGGCCGGGCAGCCTCCAGCCGGGGGCGGTGCCGCAGGCAGCAGGAGCAGGGGCAGGCTCAGGACGCACAGCCAGCAGGTCATGGTGCGGAGCGTGGGCCTAGGGCCGCGCCACCATCCTCCTGCGCACCTGCGGGCGGGTGAGGAGCGGGCAGCGTTAGCACCGTTAGCACCGTTAGCACCGGGTTCCCCTCCGCGGCGCCTCCGCACCCAGCCCACCCCTAACGCGCCCCAGCACAGCGGCTGGCGCCTGTAATCCCAGCATTTTGGGAGGCTGAGATGGAATAATTGCTTGAGTTCAAGAGTTCCAGACCAGCCTGCGCAACATAGCAAGACTCCCATCTCTGCAAAAAAAATAAAAGATGAGCCGCATGTGGTGGTGTAGGCCTGTGGTCCCAGTTACTCAGGAGGCTGAGGCAGGAGGATCACTTGGGCCCAGGAGGTGGAGGCTGCTGCAGTGAGCTATGCTCGTGCCACTGCACTCCAGCCTGGGCAACACAGTGAGACCCCTGTCTCTACAAAAAATAATAATAATAATAAAAATTAGCTGGTTTGCAAGTAATTGTGAAATATTAAGAAGTTTACCCAGGCATGGTGGCCTGCACCTGTGGTCCCAGCTACTCAGGAGGCTGAGCCAGGAGGATTCCTAGAGCCCAGGGGGTCAAGGCCACAGTGAGTTGTGATTGTGCCACTGCGCTCCAGCCTGGGAGACAAGAGGGACAGAGGAAGACCCCCCCCCCAAAAAAAAAAAGAGCAGCACGATGATCCACCGTGTGGCTGCAATTCCAGTCTCCTGGAGTTTTGTTTTGTTTTTGCTTGTTTGTTTTTTTGAGATGGAGTCTCGCTCTGTCATCCAGGCTGGAGTGCAGTGGCTTGATCTCGGCTCACTGAAACCTCCACCTCCCGGGTTCAAGAGATTCTCCTGCTTCAGCCTCCCATATAGCTGGGATTACAGGTGCCTGCCACCACGCCTGGATAATTTTTGTGTTTTTAGTAGAGACGGGGTTTCACCATATTGGCCAGGTTGGTCTCAAACTCCTGACCTCAGGTGATCCACCCGCCTTGGCCTCCCAAAGTGCTGGGATTACAGGTGTGAGCCACCACGCCCGCCCACTCCTGGGTGTCTTCACACAAGAGAATGGAACACACAGTGCACGGAAAACCTGGGAACATTCACAGCCGCATCTGTAACCGCCAAACAGTGGGAAAGGCTGGAGTGTGCACCAAGGAATGGATGGGTCAGCACAGTGCAGCCGGCCACACACGAACACGACTCAGCCACCAAAGGGAGCCAGGCTCTGACCCAGGCCACAGTGAGGATGCACCTTGAGGATGCCATGCTCAGTGAGAGATGTGACAAAAGGCCACATTGTGTGATCCTCTTTCTTTCTTTTTCCCTTTCTTTCTTTCTTCCTTTTTCTTTCTTTCTCTTTTCTTTCTTTTTCTTTCCTTTCTTTTTCTTTCTCTTTCTTTTCTTATCTTTCCTTCCTTCCTTCCCGCCCTCCCTCCCTTCTTCCTTCTTCCCTCCCCTCCCCTTCTCTTTCCTTCCTTCCCTCCCTCCTTCTTTTTTTCTTTCTTCTTTCTTTTTCTTTCTTTTCTTTCTTTTCTTCTCTCTCTTTCCTTCCTTCCTTCCCGCCCTCCCTCCCTCCTTCCTTCCCTCCCTCCCTCTCTCTTTCCTTCCTCTCTCCCTCCCTTTCTCCCTCCCTCCCTCTCTCTTTTCCCTCTCTTTCTTTCTTTCTTTCTTTCTTTCTTTCTTTCTTTCTTTCTTTCTTTCTTTCTTTCTTTCAAGACGGAGTCTTGCTCAGTTGCTCAGGCTGGAGTGCAGTGGCTGTGATCTCAGCTCACTGCAAACTCCACCTCCTGGGTTCATGCCATTCTCCTGCCTCAGCCTCCCAAGTACCTGGGACTACAGGCGCCTGCCACCACACCCAGCTAATTTTCGTATTTTTAGTAGAGACTGGGTTTCGCGGTGTTGGCCAGGCTTGTCTTGAACTCCTGATGTTAAGTGATCCACCCGCCTTGACCTCCCAAAGTGTGGGGATTACAGGCTTGAGCCATCGCGCCCGTCCGTGTGATCTCATTTCTATGAAATATCCAGGACAGGCCCATCCACAGACAGGGAGATGACATTTGATCTCAGACCCTGTTGTGGGTGGAACTGTGTTCCTGCAAAAGATATGTTCAAGGCCAGGCACGGTGGCTCACACCTGTAATCCCAGCACTTTGGGAGGCCGAGGTGGTGGATCACCTGAGGTCAGGAGTTCGAGACCAGCCTGGGCAACATGGGGAAACTCTGTCTCAACTAAAAATACAAAAATCAGCTGGGCGTGGTGGTGTGCATCTATAGTCCTAACTGGGGGGTCTGGGGTGGGAAGATCACTTGATCCCAGGAGTTGAGGCTTCAGTGAGCCGTGATCACACCACTGCACTCCAGCCCCTGGGCAACAGAGTGAGACTGTCTCAAGTGGGGGGTAAAAAAAAAGGTATGTTCAAGTCCTACCCTCCGTGCCCACTGTGCACGGGACCTCGTTTGGAATCAGGGTCTTTACAGATGCACTCAAGTTTAGATGAGACTGTGGTGGGTTACAGTGAGCCTTTTCCAACGACTCCTGTCCTGACAACAACAGGGAGACTTGGCCACACACCTAGCCCCTTACAGGGGAAATACAGCCGTGTGAAGACGGAGGTAGAGGCTAGGGTGACACAGCCACAAG
Organism: Papio anubis; assembly: GCF_008728515.1. Lineage (NCBI taxonomy): Eukaryota > Metazoa > Chordata > Mammalia > Primates > Cercopithecidae > Papio > Papio anubis. The sequence continues at coordinate 49,298,094 of NC_044995.1, read as the reverse complement.
CCAGGGATTGCTGAGAGCCCCGGGAAGCTGGGAGAGGCAGGAAGAACGCTCACCGGAAGCTTCCAGAGGGCCCCAGCCCTGCGGACACCTTGATTTTGGACTTCTGCCTCCAGAGCTGGGAGAGCGTATGTTTCGGTTGTTTTAAGCTCCCTGGGTTTGCGGCGCCTTGTTGTGGCAGGAAACAGGCCGACCCAAAAGTTGAATAGAACAGAGCCCGTGGTTTTCTGGAGGGAGGGTGTGTGGGCTGGGGGAACAGCCAGTGGAAGGGCCCTGAGGTGTGGCGGACATCTGCAGAAGCTAAGGGAGAGGGTAGAGCGGGGCGGGGAGCTGGGCCTCTGGGTGGGGGGCAGATGGCATGGAGCCATGGTGGCCCAGAGGAACAGGTACCAATGCTCCGTGGGTCCCGATGGCTGTGCGTCCTGGGCTCTTCCCATCTCTCCTGGGAGCCTGCTGCACCCCTACCAACTCCTCTTGGCTGCAGCCCGGATTCTGGGGGCTGGGGTGGCAGGTGGAGGTGGGGTTGGAGGGAGCGGGAGGACGGAGCTGGAGCTACCAGGCGGCACTGCCCAGCCCCTTCTGCTTGGCTGCTTCGCCCGCCAGCCAGCCGGCTATTTTTGGCATCTTAGCAGCTGAGCCCCGCTAGGCATCCCCCCAGGCCCCTTGGCCCAAACCAGGCCGTGTGTCTCTTCACGGTTCCCATTGGCCGTCGATCCTCATCTGCTAAATATCTGCGAAGGCAGCTCCTGCCTTCCCAGCGCCTTTCAAGAATTTAAGCGGAGAGCGAACAGACGCGGAGCCCCGGGAGACTGCTTAATGTCAGAGATGAATCGTACGTAAGTGAGGACAGTTTGTATCTTGCAGCTGTAATTCATTAAGATGAGGTCGGCCGGGCGCGGTGGCTCAAGCCTGTAATCCCAGCACTTTGGGAGGCCGAGGCGGGTGGATCACGAGGTCAGGAGATCGAGACCATCCTGGCTAACATGGTGAAACCCCGTCTCTACTAAAAATACAAAAAACTAGCCGGGCGTGGTGGCGGGCGCCTGTAGTCCCAGCTACTCGGAGGCTGAGGCGGGAGAATGGTGTAAACCCGGGAGGCAGAGCTTGCAGTGAGCCGAGATCGCGCCACTGCACTCCAGCCTGGGCGACAGAGCGAGACTCCGTCTCAAAAAAAAAAAAAAAAAAAAGATGAGGTCACGCAGGAGTAGGGGGAGCCCTATTTCAATGACTGGTGTCTTTATAAGAGGGAAATTTGGACACAGAGACACAGGCGAAGGCCAAGTCACCACACAGGCAGAGACTGGAGTGATTCATCCACAAGTCAAGTGACACCAGGGATGGCCAGCTACCACTGGAAGCTGGAAGAGTCAGAAAGGGTCTCCCCGAAAGCCCCCAAAGGAAGTTGGACCTGCCTGAGCTTGGACTTCCAGACTCCAGAACTGTGAGAGAAGAAGCTCCTCTTGCCAGGCGTGGTGGCTCACGCCCGTCATCCCGGAACTTCGGGAGACCGAGGCGGGCGGATCACTTGAGGCCAGGAGTTCGAGAGCAGCCTGACCAACATGGAGAAACCCTGTCTCTACTAAAAAAAATACAAAAATTAGCCAGACGTGGTGATGGGCACCTGTAATCCCAGCTCCTTGGGAGGCTGAGGGAGGAGAATCGCTTGAACCCGGGAGGCGGAGGTTGCGGTGAGCCGAGATCGCGCCACTGCACTCCAGCCTGGGCGACAAGAGGGGAGACTCCGTCTGAATAAATAAATACATAAAGTGAAACGCCAGACTGAATTCTGGATTTAGGTGGACACGGACACGTATATACAGATGCCAAAACTGGGTGTTCACAGGCCGCGTGGAACAGCAGGGAGCTTGGCAGGAAGGAAGGTGTCACAGGCGAGAATGCGGTCCCACCGAGAGAAAAGCGAGGGGTCTCTGGTTTCCAGGAGGCCTTGGTCCTCCTGCCTCCAGCTTGGGAACACAGGGAACTGGAGGGAGGGAGGGAGGGAGGGAGGGAGCGAGAGAGGGGGCATGGCCCCTCCCCCGCTCCCCAGAATCCTGTTTAATCCCAACCTGGACAATTTACAGGGAAGGCAACCCTTCCCTCCAGCAAGCTCCCTCCCAGCGCTGTTTTCTGGGTCATTTTCTCCCGAGCTGCCGCCCTGCCGACAGCACACTCAGGGGCTGTGTCACAGGAGGGGACGAGAGCGCTAGGGCAGTGATGGCACTATCTGTCCCCCGCGCCGTACCTCCCCGCTTACTGTCCACTCCACAGTGTTTATAAAACCACTGGTGAAATCCTGCCCACGGACTGGGCGCAGTGGCTCACACCTGTCATCCCAGCCCACAGGCCGGGCACAGTGGCTCACGCCTGTCATCCCAGCACTTCAGGAGGCCGAGGCAGGGGGATCACTGGAGCCCAGGAGGTCCAAGGATGCAGTGAGCTGAGATCGCACTGCTGCGCCATAGATTGGCCAACACAGCGAGATCCTGTCTTTGTTCCTTTTTTTTTTTTTTTTTCCTTTTTTTGAGACAGGGTCTCGCTCTTGTCGCCTGGGCTGGAATGCAGTGGCATGATCTCAGCTCACTACAACCTCCACCTCCTGGGTTCAGGTGATTCTCCTGCCTCGACCTCCCGAGTAGCTGGGGTTACAGGCACCCGCCACCACACCCGGCTAATTTTTGTATTTTTAGTAGAGACGGGGTTTCACCATGTGATCCAGGTTGGTCTCGAAGTCCTGACTTCAAATGATCCATCCGCCTCGGCCACTCAAAGTGCTGGGATTACAGGTGTGAGCCTCTGCGCCTGGCTGCAAGACCCTGTTTTATTTATTTTTATTTATTTATTTATTTTTTGAGACGGAGTCTTGCTCTGTCGCCCAGGCTGGAGTGCAGTGGCGCGATCTCGGCTCACTGCAAGCTCCGCCTCCCGGGTTCACGCCATTCTCCTGCGTCAGCCTCCCGAGTAGCTGGGATGACAAGCACGCGCTGCCAGGTCTGGCTAATTTTTGTATTTTTGGTAGAGGCGGGGTTTCACCATGTTGGTCAGGCTGGTCTCGAACTCCTGACCTTGTGATCCGCCCGCCTCGGCCTCCCAAAGTACTGGGATTACAGGCGTGAGCCACCATGCCCGGCCCAATAATTTTTTTTTAAAGCAGTTCCCACAAAGCACAGATAAGGGCAAAATCAGGAAGTTTCCTAGAGAGATGACAGGTCTGGAATCGCCAGGTCACAGTCACACTGATCCAGTGGCAGAAGTGCCGGCGGGAGGCCTCAATTCGGATAAGCTGTGTGACCTCTGTTGAGAAGCCTACCCTCTCTGGGCCGCGCCTGTCACGGCACAGGCACAAGAGCCCTCCGGGGCACCCTCCAAGCTCTGGCTCTATAATTACTCCTGGGATGAGAGGACAGATGATCCCTCGCGCCCGGCAGGGGCCACTCAAGCGGTGACCTAGTTTTACAACCCTGACTGCCCCCCTCAATGGCCTGGCCCTATCATTTCCTCTGCGGGGTGCTGCTGGGGAGGCGGGAGGGGGGATCTGGTGGCTGGACTCAAGCTTCTGACATGTCCCCTAAGGGTCTGGTGCTCCCCAACTTGGGAGCAAGAACTGGTTCCTGGAGAGGGGACCTGGGAGACTCGATTCTGTCTACACGGCCTGCCTCTGCTCACCGTGTGCCCTGAACGCATCTGGTTGAGCTCCCTGGTCTCTTTTTATTTTTATTTTTTGGGATGGAGTCTCGCTCTGTCGCCCAGGCTGGAGTGCAGTGGCCGGATCTCAGCTCACTGCAAGCTCCGCCTCCCGGGTTTACGCCATTCTCCTGCCTCAGCCTCCCGAGTAGCTGGGACCACAGGCGCCCGCCGCCTCGCCCGGCTAGTTTTTTGTATTTTTTAGTAGAGACAGGGTTTCACCGTGTTAGCCAGGATGGTCTTGATCTCCTGACCTTGTGATCCTCCCGTCTCGGCCTCCCAAAGTGCTGGGATTACAGGCTTGAGCCACCGCGCCCGGCCTAGTTTTGTGTTTTTAATAGAGATGGTTTCACCCTGTTGGCCAGGCTGGTCTGGACCTCCTGAGCTCAGGTGATCCGCCTGCCTCGGCCTCCCAAAGTGCTAGTATGACAGGTGTGAGCCACCGCACCCGGCCACCAGGCTGATTCTTTAGGAGCCTCTGTCCCCTCCCTTGTCCTCAGGCTGCAGCCCTGGGGGAGGCAACACTTTCAGGGCTCTCTGTCTCCATCCTCAGAGGTCCCTCGGACCACTCCTCTCCCAGGAAACGGCCACCCACCTGGAGCATCACCTCCCGCCGTCCCAGCATGGAAACCCCATCTGTTCACAGACACCTCCCGATGGTGTGTCCCGGTCACCTGAACTGCCACCCAGGGCCCCAGCCCCATCCCTGACGTCTCCCAGGGCGATCCGCAGAGCCCCAGCGTCACCCCGGCCACACGGAGCCAACCTCAGTTCCACCCTTCCTCTCCCACAGGCCAGACTCCTCCCTTGCCCTGGGCCTCCCGCCACTGCCAGGCCTCTGTCCCCCACCCCGAACTCCCCTCCTTCCAGCCGGGCTCCGGTTCGCCCCCCACATTCAATACGCTCCTCCCGTTCTGGCCTCGGTGTTCCCAGCTGCCAAATGGAAATGGGATGGGGGGTGGATCAGGCCAGCCCCTGCAAACCTGGGCCTCTCTGGGCTCTGTGAATGTTGGGGGCCTGGTCGTTCTCTGGGGTGGGGCTGTCCTGGACCCTGCAGGGTGCTGAGCAGTGTCCCTGGCCTCCACGCACTCCATGCCAGGAGCACCCCCTGTCGAGACAACCACAGATGTCCCCAGACATTACCAAATGTCCCCTGGGAGCAGAATCATCCTGGTTCAGACCCCCTGGGTTAGGGGATTCCACGGACCCCCAAGAGACTCTGCAGCCCACCATCCTCAGCCCTGCTGAGGTCCCAGGAGGCTGCACACGTTGAAATCCATGCCCTGAGTAGGAGGGAGAGAGGAGGTGAATCCCAGGAGCTGGGGACCCCTGCTTTACACCGTCTGCCCTTTCGGAGTTGATCCTGGTGTCTGGTGTGAGCAGGGGACAGATTTAGCATTTTTTAAAAAAATTTAAATAATTAATGCAGGTCTCTCTTGGCACCGTGGACATCTCATGGGGATGATTCTCTGTCCTGGGCACTGCAGGGTGCTGAGCAGCATCCCTGGCCTCCACCCACTCCAAGCCAGGAGCACCCCCTTCCCAGTCGTGACAGGCACAAATGTCCCTGGACACGACTCAGAGTCCCCTGCAGGGCAGAACCTCCCCGAGTGAGTTCTTGCTGTAGAGGATGCTGGCACACAGCCCGCCTCTAGTTCATGCCCCAGGAGGAGCCAGGGTGATTCAGCCTGTTTTACACGGGGAGGTGGAGAGCCAGAGAGGGACGGCAACGTGCTCAGGGCCACACAGCAGGCAGGAAGCAGGTACAAGATGTGATCCCGGGCCTGCACACCCTGTGTTCCTCCCGTGGTTCTGCTAGGGTTTCGGGGGGACCTCACGCCCCATGGGACCTGACTCCTGCCTATCTCGTGCCAGCCTGGCCGAGCCAGGAGGCATCTGGGAGCTCCACGCCTGCCAGGCGGCCCCATCACAAAAGCTGCAGCGTCCCCGAGCCCAGGCCCCAGACTAGCAGATGTTTAAGAGACATGGACGACCCAGCACTTTGGGAGGCCGAGGCGGGCGGATCCCGAGGTCAGGGGATTGAGACCATCCTGGCTAACACGATGAAACCCTGTCTCTACCAAAAATGCAAAAATTAGCGGATGTGGTGGCGGGCACCTGTAGTCCCAGCTACTCGGGAGGCTAAGGGCAGAATAAGCGCTTGAACCAGGAGGCAGAGCTTGCAGCAAGCGAGAGATCGCGCCACTGCCTCCAGCCTGGGTGACAGAGCTGAGACTCCGTCCTGAAAAAAGAAACAGGACAAGGCGGACAGTGGCTCACGCCTGTAATCCCAGCACTTTGGGAGGCGAGGCAGGCAAGATCACCTGAGGTCAGAGAATTGAGACCAGCTACAGTAACATGGTGGGGAAACCTTGTCTCTACCAAAAATACAAAAAATTAGCCAGGCGTGATGGCAGATGCCTGTAATCCCAGCTACTTAGGAGGCTGAGGCAGAAGAATCACTCGAACCCAGGAGGCGAAGGTTGCAGTTAGCTGAGATCGCGCCACTGCACTCCAGCCTGGGCAACAAGAGCGAAAATCCATCTCAAAAAAAAAAAAAAAAAAGAGAGAGAGACACGATGGGAGCCGGGGAGCCCCTAGGCCAGCCTGCACCTGAATTTCCTCAGCCCCAGCCCTGGGCACCCCCTTCCTGGACTGAAGGTGTGGGTCAGTGTGGGGGTTGGGGGTCCTCATCGCCCACAAGGGCCCCGCTGTGTGGCTACTGATTCCTGGTGAAGGCCTTTGCTGACATGAACAGTGCCTCTAGAATCCCAGCGCCTGCTCTAAACAGCTCATAGACCCAGACCCCCCCAACACACAAAGCCCCTTGCAGGACCGGATGAATGTTTGTGAAAACATGAAAAAAGTAGCCCAGCCTGGTGGTGCGCACCTGTGACCTCAACTACTTGGGAGGCTGAGGCAGGAGGATCGCTTGAGCCCAGGAGGTGGAGGCTGCAGTGAGCCACGATCACAATGATCACACCACTGCACTCCAGCCTGGCCAGCAGAACAAGACACTGTCTCAAAAGAAAAGAAGAAAAGAAGAAAAGAGAAAAGAGAAAAGAAAGAGAAGAGAAGAGAAGAGAAGAAAAGAAAAGAAAAGAAAAGAAAAGAGAAAAGAAAGGAAAAGAAAGGAAAAGGTACCAGTTGCCCTTCTGTGAACTGGAAACACAACAGAGAACAGAGGCCAGAAAATCCCCGTCCTTTTATTTTTATTTATTTATTTGTGTTTTTTCTTTCTTTTCTTTTCTTTTCTTTTTTTTTTTTTTTTTTTTTTTTTGAGACAGAGTCTCACTCTGTCACCCAGGCTGGAGTGCAGTGGCACAATCTCGGCTCACTGCAACCTCCGCCTCCTGGGTTAAAGTGATTCTCCTGCCTCAGTCTCCCAAGTAGCGGGGATTACAGACATGCGCCACCGCACCTGGCTAATTTTTGGATTTTTAGTAGAGACGGGGTTTTGCCATGTAGCCCAGGCTGGTCTCGAACTCCTGACCTCAGGTGATCCACCTGCCCCGGCCTCCCAAAGTGCTGGGATGACAGCTGTGAGCCACCGCGCCCGGCCCCCTGTCCTTAAGGAGCTTACATTCTGGTGCGGGTGACACCGTGAAATCAGTGTATGTCACACCAGCTGGTAATAAACGCCACGGAGGTGAGAACAGCTGTGTCCTCGGGTGACGTCACCTCCTCAGCTCTGCGCCCCACCGTCCACAGGCGTGAAGCTGGAGCTGGGGCTGGCCACCGAGAACCTTCCTGCCTCCCCTCCCGAGCAAGGGGCACGCCCCACCAAGCCCGGATGGCCCCTCTGCCCCTGCAGGGTCCTCCGCTCTGGTGGTGGGCTTGGTGAGCTCTGCTGCCTGGCCTCGGGAGTCTGGGGGAGCGCGGCGTCGACCCCTGTGGAGGGAGGACTCCTGTTTCAAGGACAGAGCCTCATTACCATGCACGACCAGCCGCAGCGGAGGCCGCAGAGGCCTTTGGCAGGGGGGCCGGGCCGGTGGCAGGGACTGCGTTGGCGGTGGTGGACAGGAGTGGGGGGTCTGTCCTCAACAGGTGGGGCTGGTCCGTGTGCTGGCCCCTGCCATGCGATCGCACCCAGGACTCTGGTCATCCTTCTAAGCCCCAGCATGTGCCCGGTGCTGCGCGGGTGCTGGAGGCATGGCAGCCTCACGCAGACGCCCGCAGCATCACAGCCTGTGCGCTGCACATCCACGCCCTGTTACAAATGTTCCATTCAACGCCTTCTAGCACATTCACAGATCGTCCGCCGGCACCTCTGGTTCCAGAACATTCCATCGCCCCCAAAGGGAAGCCCCGTTCCCTTCAGTAGTCACTCCCAGCCCCTCCCCAGCCCGGGCCCGCACGCGTCTGCTTCCTGCCTCTGCGGATTGGCCTGTCCTGGACCTCTCGCATCAATGCAATCGGATCGTCTGTGGTCTCCAGGGACCGGTCTTTCCCTGAACGTCAAGTTGGGGGCACAAACAGGCGAGCATCGCGCAGCCCAGCGAATGGGCAGATCGTCCGAAAAAAGTGCTGAGGAGGGGAGCCAGTAGGGAGCTGTGGGGGCATCTGTTCCGGGCTGTGGCTGTGTTCGACGGGCCCAGGGAAGAGCCCTCTGGGCTGGGACCTTGATGGGGAGCCGGGGTCAGTGGGGTACAGCAAGGCAAGGGGCGATGCTGGCCGGGGGTGTGTTTGCGCTTGGTGGGGTGGGAGCCCTGGCTGGCAACGGCAAAACTACCCCGGGCACTGAACCCTCAGGGAGGTGTCTGGACTTGCGTCCACAGGCAATGGGGAGCCATGGGAGGATAAGGAGCAAGAACATGGTGAGATCTGGGCTGCAGTTGGAAGGTGCGTCCAGCTCTGCACGGTCCAACCCCGGGTCGCCCTGCCTCCCCCAAACCTGGAAAGTCTTGACTCTCGGCCGCACCTCCATCTTGAGAGAGCAGGGCGCTACTACCTCCCTCTGCACCCCGTCACCCACACGCAGAGCTGTGGCCAACGACGGAGCATGGGGAGGCTGAACTGAACACCGGGTGCTGAACCAACGGTCCCTTGTCCACTCCAGAGCCAGGACAAGAACTCAGGGGTCCCCACCTGAATCAGCCACTGACCGCCTTGGGCAGAGACATCGAAGTCTCTGAGCCTCAGTTTCCTCTTCTGCAAAAGGGAACCGCAGGGTTCCCAGTCATCTCCCCGGAATGAGCGAGTGAGAGGTCGAGTGAGGAGGTTCCTTCCAGGGAAATCTCCACTGAGTGCCGGCTGGGGTCAGGAGCCCCAAGTCCTAGGCCCTGGTCTGCTCCTGGCCATGTGTTCACCTCATTCGTTCATTCAACAAGCATTCACAAGCATTCATTCATTCAACAATCATTCATTCATTCAACAATCCATTCATTCATTCAACAAGCATTCATCCAACAAACATTCATTCCTTCTTTCAACAATCATTCTTTCAACAAGCATTCATTCGTTCATTCAACAAGCATTCATTCATTCATTATCAATCATTCATTCATTCAACAACCACTTAAATACAATACCTGTGTGCCAGGCACTGCTTTTAAGAGAAACAGCAGTGAACAAAACAGACAAATCCCTGCATTCTGTTTATGGGCGAGAAACAGAAGAAACAAGGAAAGCCAGCTGTCACACAGCGGGCCATGGTATGGGAGAAAATAAACAGGGAAGGGGGGCTTGGGGTTGGCAGAATGGGGTTGGCAGAATGAAGGCCTCCCCACAGCCAGCCCGTTCTAATCCCCGGAACTGCAGATAAAGCCACCTTACATGGAAAAAGGGCCTCTGCAGATGGGATTAAGTAAGAATTGTGAGATCAGGAGATCATCCCGGATCATCCGGAGGCCCAACATCCTCACAGGGTCCTCACGAGAGGAGGCAGGAGGGTGCAAGTCAGAGACACATTGGCAAAGGCTGCACTGAGGCTATGAAGGGAGAGGGTGGGGCCCTGAGCCAAGGGGTGCGGGTGCCTCTGGGCACTGGGAAAGGCAGGAACCGGATTTTCGCCTGGAGCGCGCAGGAGGGCCCAGCCTTGCCCATGTCCTGTTTTTTTTTTAGACAGAGTCTCACTCTATCACCCAGGCTGGAGTGCAGTGGCACAATCTCGGCTCACTGCAACCTCTGCCTCCCAGGTTCAAGTGATTCTCTTGCCTCAGCCTCCCAAGTAGCTGGAACTACAGGTGCCCGCCATCACGCCCAGCTAATTTTTTGTATTTTTAGTAGAGATGGAGTTTCACTATATTGGCCAGGCTGTTCTCAAACTCCTGACCTCAGGTGATCCACCCGCCTCGGCCTCCCAAAGTGCTGGGATTACGGGTGTGAGCCACCGCACCCGGCCTTATGCCCTGGTTTGATGCCAGTGAGGTCCATTTTGGACTCTGGCCTCCAGAACGGTCAGATGATAAATGTGTGTGGTTCTCAGCCACTGCTGTCACAGCAGCCGGAACTCATCGGGGTCACTGCAGTCTTGAAGAGGGAGGTCGCTCGAGGCCTCCAGGATCTGTGCACCTGCCTTCTGGGGCATGTAAGGCGGGGGACATTGACCTCTCCTTGGGGTCTGAGATCTGCAGCGACCACAGTGCAGGCACCGGCCTTGGGGACCCCCTCCCAAAAACTGCCCCCCACGGCAGGACCTGGGCAATGGATGCCTCTCTTCCCTGTATCCCCAGCTGTCCTTAGATACGGATCCTGGACTCATGATCCTGGAAGCTCTTAGCCCAAGGAGAAGGCAGGGTGTGGCTGGGAGTTGCTGGGGTCCCTCCCTAGAACAGAGGCGGCCCCACCTGCTTGGTGCCTGGTGGGATGGGCAGCTCCCTCCCTCGGCTCCTGGCCAAGTCCCGAAGCCCTTCCAATCCACCTCCTTTATTCTGAGCAGGGCTCTTCCCCTCGGCCCTCTTGCAAGGTTACCTCAAATACATCCTCCCTCCAGTCCCCGCCCAGGGCAAGGGATGCTGACCTCTGCCTCGAGAAAGGCTCTCCTGGAGGCTGACCGAACCCAGAGGCGGCAGGGGTGAGATGCTTGGTAGCGGCCCCCTCTGTCCCCAGGCCCACAGCGACCTCCATCTCCCCCTCTCTGCCCCCTACCACAACCGGGGTGGTGGGAGTAAGAGGAGTGTGGTCTGGATGCGATCCCCATTCGAGCTTCTAAGACAGATATGGGAGGAGGGGGCCCAGCCCTTCACAACGTGCGTCCCTCCAAGGTCTGCTTTTGGGGACACGCTGCCGGTCTCCCAGGACCCCTGCATCCTCTGTCCTAGATCCAGGCCCTCCCGGGGCTTCATCCATGACAATTCATTAAGCCCTAATTAGCTTCCATCTGCTGTTAGTCCCCGTCAACCCCTCGAGGGGCTGGGGGCCTCCCGACCCACTTTCCTTCCCAGCTTGTACACGGGGGCCGTGGACTGCTCTCTGCAGGCGGAGCCTCTAGATCTGGAACCAGTTTTGGAGCACCCGCTGTCTACATCGGCCACTTCACCCACTAGCCCAGCCCTGACGGGGGGGAATAATAAAGTTCATTTTGGAGAGAAGGAGACTGAGGGTCAGAGTGGGCCCCAGCTCACCGCATCACTTAGCTGCAGACAGTCAGCATTTGAACCTGAGTCTGACGCCAGCTCCTACCCACAAAATCCCAGCTCTCCCCTAGAGGGTGGAGGGCGCTCTTTGGAGGCCCGAGATTGACATGCGGTGGTGGGCGGCTCGACGGGGCCCACCCAGGGCAAACTTTGCTCGCAGAGTTCTTCGAGAGGCTCTCTACCTGGTGACGAGATAGTGACTCAGGGGGTGCCGGGGAATGACAGTGCTGTGGGAAGAGACATCAAACTGCCTTCTATTCCCACTCAGCAAGGCACCTTCAGGTCCCGGCTTACCGTGGGGGTGGATGGCTGAGTCTGAGGGGGGCCAGGAAGGGCCCTGAGTATCTGTTTTATGGCGGCAGCACGCCACAGCCGAGGTGGGCAGCATCTCATTTAATCCTGTGTGGGGTGAATCTGAGAGAGGGGACGTCATTTGCCAGAAGTCACCGGTGGAGACCGGACAGGCAGGGCAGGGAAGGCTGAGTTGAACTCTCCTAAGCCCCCATCCCACTGCCCGGCTGCCCCTTTCCTGCCACCCCATATCATCCAGGTGGGGACAGGAGCTGGGTCTACAGGGGAAGCCCATTGGGTTCTTCCCGCTCAGATTCTGTCTCCGACGATGGCTGCTGCTTCGGCTCGGAGAGGAGCCAGGGTAAGGCCATGTCCCGACAGCCCACCCCGCACCAGCCTCCTGATAAAGCCAGCGCCACCCTCCCTGAACCTGTTTCCGGCCTGCGTCCTCCACCTGACCACTCACACCTCACACCTTCTCCATCCTCTCCACGCCACTTGCAGGGAGCCCTCCTGGGTTGCTCTGGTTCTCATAGCTCTGTTGTCCCTGAAGGTTCCCCCCAGCCAAGCCCCAGATCGTCCCTCTGCGAATACCACTGCACAGCAGACGCCCGGTCCCCACCCCCGCCAGAGCAAGGGTGTCTGCAGCCTCACTGCGTCCATGGATTAGCCAGGGACTGCCCGCTAGAATACAGCTTCTGGGGCCCATCACCTCAGAAGTTCTGACTCCTCAGAACTGGGGGGGCCGGGACACCGGCACCATTAGTGCCCCAAGCACACGTTGAGAAACCCAGTTATAAGGTGGTCTCCAGTGTAAGGACGCGGGGCTTTTCTTGTGCCCGGACCAAGGCGAAAGGTGCTGCTCCCCAAAACTTGTTGAATGGGGTTCAAGGCCTCCCCTGGCCAGGCCCCAGAGGCCCGGGAGGTGGGGGCACCCAGGCCCAGCCTCAGGGCATAGAGAGAAGCCCCTACCATTTCTGGTGCTATTCAGACGCAGGCCCCCAGAGCAGAGGACTCAGCCCTGTGCCCCTAGGTCCCTCCCCGCCAGGCTGGGCCGTCAGCTTAAGGGACGGAGCAGGCTCCGGTGCGGACCCCAGACACCCTGTGCGTCTTCCAGCTCCGCACCCCGAGGCTGGACCAGACCCGGCTCGGGAGAGACAGGCAGGAAGGCGCGGGCTGCAGGCTGTATTCGGACGTTCCCCACACCCCAGACCCAACCAGTCCCCCGTTCATCTCCTCCTGGAGAGGAGCGCATCCTCCCAGCGTCCCCACTGCTCCGGGGAGATGCCCACCCGGTTCCGCGCTCCTTGGCGCCCCAGGGGAGGGGCGGGGGGACCCCAGGGTGGGGAGTTCGCCCCCAAAGTTTCCAGGGGGAGCGTCGGGGGCCTGGCAAGCAGCGATGCGCCCGGGAGGGGTGCGCGGGGCAATTTTCCCTGGCTGAGGATGGGGTCGCGGGTTGGGGGCTTCGGGCGGCAGGGGCGCAGGGTGCAGGTGCGGGGTCCCCAGGCCTGCGGGTGCGCCCCACGCCGGGCCACGGCTCGGCCACTCACCTGGGCGGCTCCGCCGCGGACACGGCGCGGGCTGCGGCGCGGGGGCCGCCCGGGCGGGCACGAGCAGCCGCCGCCGCCGCCGCCGCCTCCCGGGCTCCGCCGTGCGCGCCGCCGCCGCGCGCACCCGCCCGCCGGTCTCCTCGGCGCGCCTGGCGGGGGCGCGCGGGGGCTGCGCTGGGCCGCGTGCTCGGCGGTTGGGGCCGCAGGTGTGCGAGGCCACGTGGGCGCAGGTGCGGGGGCGCTGGGAGGGCGAATTTGCGTAACCTCCGCCAGGCACCCTCGCTTCGTGTCCGAGGACCCCCTGTCCCCGGGTGCGCCTGCGGAGATGGCCGTGCAATAAACGCAGGGGCACCCCAAGTGCAGCAGGTTGTGCCGTGTGGAATCTTCTGGAAGCTGCCATCGCCTCCTTTGCCCACCGTCCCCCAGCCCTAGTCCAGGCCGCCACCATCTGCACCTGAACACCTGCCACAGCCCAGCCCTCCAGGCCCATTCCTTATGTTGCCCTCGGAGGAAGCCCCTCAGAGGAAGCTTAGCCGCTGGGCTCCAGAACCTGCTATGGTTCCCTATTGCCGTGAGGGTCCCGTGTGCATCCCATCTACGTTAGGACTTCGTTTTTTCTTTCTTTCTTTTTTTCTTGAGATGGAGTCTTGCTGTGTCGCTCAGGCTGGAGTACAGTGGTGCCATCTTGGCACACTGCAACCTCTGCCTCTTGGGTTCAAACCATTCTCCTGCCTCAGCCTCTGGAGTAGCTGGGATTACAGGCTCCTGCCACCCTACCCAGCTAATTTTTGTATTTTTAGTACAGCTCGGTTTTCACCATGTTGGCCAGGCTGGTCTCAAACTCCTGACCTCAGGTGATCCACCCACCCTAGCCTCCCAAAGTGCTGGGATGATAGGCGTGAGCCACTGCCGGGCCGCCTGCACTGTTCGGTCTGCCACACTGCCTCCTTCCCCCTCGCCTGTCCTCACTCACTCTTTCCCGGGCTCCACCCCTTCAGCCTTCCTCAAACAGGCCAAGTCCCTCCAGTCCCAGGCCCTTGCCTTCACTGTGGCCAGCTTGGACAGCCTTTCTCTCCATCCCTCTGTCCAGCAGCTTGGAACCTCTGTTTGTCTAACGGGCTTGTTCCCCAATGTGCCTTCCGCCTAGCACACACCAAGTGCACCATGAATGCTTGTGGAAAGTTTTTTAACCTTTTTTTGTCTTTTTTTTTTTTTTTTCTTTTTTGAGATGGATTTTCCCTCTTGTCACCCATGCTGGAGTGCAGTGGTGCAGTCTCGGCTCACTGCAATCTCCGCCCCCTGAGTTCAGGCGATTCTCCTGTCTCAGCCTTCCAAGTAGCTGGGATTATAGGCACCTGCCACCATGCCCGGCTAATTTTTGTATTTTTAGGGGAGACGGGGTTTCACCATGTTGACCAGGCTGGTCTCGAACTCCTGACCTCGGGTGATCCACCCACTTCAGCCTCCCAAAGTGCTGGGATTACAGGTGTGAGCTACTATGCCCAGCCCCTTGCTGCATCTTCTAAAAGCCACATTTAGCCTCCCCATCTCACAGATGAGCAAACCAAGGCTGGGAGATGCCATTTCTCCCAAGTGAGGGGCGAGAAGGAGGTCTCGGGAGCCTGTGTGCCTAACCTTGCCCTGTCTGCCCCCTTCACCCACCCCACAGTCCTCCCCACCCGCTGTGTAATCCCAGTGGCTTTGGAGGTGGCCTGGCATTCGCGCAGCCACCTGTGACTCAAGCAGGCTCTGTTCCCAGACTGTCGCGTTGGCTGGAAGCCCAGAAACTGCATCCCTGGAGGCTGCAGGCCAGGCCCCCCCACCACGGGATGATGTGGGGGGCAGGTACGGTTCACTTCCTGGCCCCAGAGAGGTCCAGAAGGACTTCATGACCCCCCACGCTCTCCCCACCAGCTGGCCCTGGGCTACTGCACATTGTGAACCCAGTGGGGGAGGTCTCCTTCTCTCTCTGATCCTGTTTCTCTCTGTGTAAAGTGACGCTCCTGATAGCTGGCTCTCAGGGCTCTTGTAGGAAGGCATTCATTGAGCACCTACTGTATACCCGGCCAAGGGCTGGAGGGAGGATTCTAAGCTCAAGGGGGATATCTTCGGACAGAGGGAGCCGATGCCTGAAATATGAAATCATCACAAAGTGGCGTGCAAGAGGCAGTAGAGACACCGGGTCCCGAACCGAAGCCGGGATCCAGGGAGGCCTCCCGGAGGAGGGGATGCTTGCTGTGAGTCCTGCAGGGTAAGGGATGCCAGCTGGGGTCCAGTCTAGGCCCTGCCTGTGTAACCGTGGGGTGTGTCCCTCCAGCCTCAGTCTCCACCTCTGCAAAATGGAGATCAGAGCAGTTCCCATCTTCTTCCGGGGCTGCAGAGACTCTGCAGTGGCTCTGCCTGGTTTGTGGCCAGTGCTCCTGAGCCCTTGGCGGTGGAGATTGGGCCAGGCTCCTACCGCAGGGCCTTAGCACGGGCTGTTCCCTCTGCCTAGAATGCCCTTCCCCCAGACCTCTGCCCCGCCTGCCCCTTCCCCCTCTTCACTCGCGTCTCCACCTCCACCCTCTGTCTATCCCTCTCTCCCGGCCTACGTGACACATGCCTGCTAAGATGTCCTATAATTTGCTGATGTGCCCCGTACAAGGTCTACCCTCCTTTTTTTCTTTTTTTTGAGACGGAGTCTCGCTCTGTCACCCAGGCTGGAGTGCAGTGGCCGGATCTCAGCTCACTGCAAGCTCCGCCTCCCGGGTTCACGCCATTCTCCTGCCTCAGCCTCGCGAGTAGCTGGGACTACAGGCGCCCGCCACCTCGCCCGGCTAGGTTTTGTATTTTTTTTTTAGTAGAGACGGAGTTTCACCGTGTTAGCCAGGATGGTCTCGATCTCCTGACCTCGTGATCCGCCCGTCTCGGCCTCCCAAAGTGCTGGGATTACAGGCTTGAGCCACCGCACCCGGCCTACCCTCCTTTTTTATCATGGTCTCCAGTACCGGCACACAAGAGGCCTCCAATAAATGCTGGTTGAACAGATGGATGATCCAGTGGCATTGAAGATGGTGGAGTTTGTTCCCAGAGCAGGCGTTTCTGGGGGGCTGAGTGGGGAAGCGGCCCCCCAATCCTGGTTTCCCTGGAAATGTCTACCGCTTCCAGAAACCACTGCCTCATTTTTTTTTTAGATGGAGTCTGGCTCTGTCACCCAGGCTGGAGTGCAGTGGTGCGATCTCAGCTCATTGCAGCCTCCACCTCCCGGGTTCAAGCGATTCTCCTGCCTCGGCCTCCTGAGTAGCTGGGATTACAGGCATCAGCCACCATGCCCAGGTAATTTTTGTATTTTTGGTAGAGACAGGGTTTCACCATGTTGGCCAGGCTGCTCTCAAACTCCTGACCTCAAGCAGTCTGCCCACCTTGGCCTCCCAAAGTGCTGGGATTACAGGCGTGAGCCACCTCGCCTAGCTCTTTTTTAAGGCAGGGTCTCACTCTGTCACTCAGGCTGGAGTACAGTGGTGCAGTCATAGCTCACTGCAGCCTTGACCTCCTGGGCTCAAGTGATCCTCCTACCTCAGCCTCCCAAGAAGGTGGGGCTACAGGTGAGCACCACCACACCCAGCTAAGTTTTAATTTTTTTGTAGAGACAGGGTCTCACTATGTTGCCGGGGCTGGTCTTTTTTTTTTTTTTTTTGAGACGGAGTCTTGCTCTTTCACCCAGGCTGGAGTGCAGTGGCCGGATCTCAGCTCACTGCAAGCTCCTCCTCTCGGGTTCACGCCATTCTCCTGCCTCAGCCTCCTGAGTAGCTGGGACTACAGGCACCCGCCACTTCGCCCGGCTAGTTTTTTTTTTGTATTTTTAGTAGAGACGGGGTTTCACCATATTAGCCAGGATGGTCTCGATCTCCTGACCTCATGATCCGCCCGTCTCGGCCTCCCAAAGTGCTGGGATTACAGGCTTGAGCCACCGTGCCCGGCCTCCGGGGCTGGTCTTGAACTCCTAGCCTAAAGTGATCTTCTCTCCTTGGCCTCCCCAAGTGCTGGTATTACGGGTGTGAGCCACTGTGCCCAGCCCAGTCTTGTAATATTATGTGTCCATTTATTCCTTCCCAAAATGATGAGGGATTAGTTATTATTATTATATATTTTTAAGAGACAGGGTCTCATTCTGTCACCCAGGCTGGAGTGCAGTGGCATGATCACGGCTCACTGCAGCCTCGAACTCCTGGGCTGAAGTGACCCTCCTGCCTCAGCCTCCCAAGTAGCTGGGACCACAAGCATGTGCCACCACACCTGGCTAATTTTTAAATTAGCTTTTTAAATTTTTTGTAAGACAGTTTCACTCTGTTTGCCCAGGCTGGAGTGCAGTGGTACAATCTTGGCTCACTGCAACCTCTGCCTCCTGGGTTCAAGCAATTATCCTGCCTCAGCCTCCCGAGTAGCTGGGACTACAGGCACATGCCACCACACCCATTTAATTTTTGTATTTTTAGTAGAGATGGTGTTTCTCCATGTTGGCCAGGCTGGTCTAGAACTCCTGACCTCAAGTGATCCGCTCACCTTGGCCTCGCAGTGTGCTGGGATTACAGGTGTGAGCCACCGAGCCTGGCCCTGATTAACTTTTAATTAACAGGGTCTTGCTATTTTGCCCAGGCTGGAGTGCAGTGGTGCAATCATAGCTCACTGCAGTCCCGAACTCCTGGCCTCAAGTGATCCTCCCATCTCAGCCTCCCAAAGTGCTGGGATTACACATGTGAGTCACTGTGCCTGGCCTGGATTCATTATTATTCCCACTTTACAGATGAGAATTTGGGGGCTCAGAGAGGTTAGGTCACTAGCCTCAGGTCACACAGCATCCGCCTGCTGAAGCCGGGGCTTGACCTCAGGCATCTGGAGCCCAAGGCTCCAGGACTCTACACGTTTGCCTCTTAGCAGCCAAGGACTCTATCCCCAGTTACAGAGGGAGCCCCCTTGTCTGGGGCCACACGGGAGGCTCCCAGGCCACCTGCCTCTGCAGCCTCCCTCCCTGGGGCATGACTGCCACTCCTACCCGCACCTGGTCCTGTCCCTCACGCTGGAGAGGGCGAGCGAGAGGAGGAGGGCTTTTAATTTTAGAAATGATTCCTGCCGCAGAAGAGTTCCTGCTGGTTTTCCCAGGCAAGACAGCACAGGACAGGAGACCCCTCGGCCCTACCACGCCCCTCCCCAGAAGGCCACTCCCCTCTGCGGGCCGCTTCCTCCCCGCCCCCAGCCTCTCCCACGGCTTCCCCATCTGGAGCCGCCCTCTCCGCCCAGGTGGTGAGTCTCCATGGCAACATCCCGTCACAGGTGGTCGTAACCTTAGCAACCAGGTGCTCCCGCCCCACTGCCTGGGAGGCTCAAAGCTGCGCCTGCATCCCCCTCCCACGCTCTCCCTGCGCCCCGGGGCAGCTCTCCATGAGGAACTGAGGGAGATGCATCCCGCCAGGGTTGCTGGGCCCAGAGACTTGAGGGACACCCCAAGGTCACCCAGCAGCTGAGAGGCTGGGCCTGGGGTGCTCCACGGGACGTCAAACCCACCTCTCTTGTCCTGCTGGATGCAAAAGAACCTGCACTTCTCAGCATCTCCTGGGCACCTACTAGGTGCTGGGTCCATGCAGGCTCAGACACGGTCACTACCCTCAGGAGGCTTCCACTCAGGACAGGGGGTGGGGAGACACCGACCAAGGACAGGAAGGGGACAATGCCTGGAATCCCAGCACTTTGGGAGGGAGAGGCAGGAGGACCGCTTGAGCCCAGGAATTCGAAACCAGCCTGGGCAACACAGTGAGACCCTCATCTCAAAAAAAGAAAAAAAATTAGTTGGACGTGGTGGTGCATGCCTGGCCTGTAGCCCCAGCTACTTAGGAGGCTGAGGTGGGAGGATCGCTTGAGGCCAGGAGGTTGAGATTGCAGTGAGCCAGGATCTTACCACTGCATTCCAGTCTGGGTGACTGAGCAAGACCCTGTCTCAAAAAATATATATGCATATTGGCCAGGTGCACTGGCTCACACCTGTAATCCCAGCACTTTGGAAGGCCAAGGCAGATGGATCGATTGACGTCAAAAGTTTGAGACCAGTCTGGCCAACGCGATGAAAGTACAAAATTTAGCTGTCCCCACAAATAAGTGACCCCCAGAGTAAGTTCTAGGTTTAGAATGAAGTTTATCCATCTGCCATTAAAAAAAAAAAAAAAATCTCGGCCCGGCGCAGTGGCTCACACCTGTAATCCCAGCGCTTTGGGAAGCTGAGGTGGGTGGATCACCTGAGCTCAGGAGTTTGAGACCATCCTGGTCAACATGATGAAACCCCGTCTCCACTAAAAACACAGAAATTAGCTGGGCATGGTGGCAGCCGCCTGTAATCCCAGCTACGAGGGAGACTGAGGTAGGAGAATCACTTGAACCCAGGAGGCGGAGGTTGCAGTGAGCTGAGATCGCACCACTGCACTCCAACCTGGGGGATAGAATGAGACTCTATCTCAAAAAAAAACCCACCAGAACTCTCCTCTGATATACATGGAAATTAATTGCCCATATCAGATTCTGAAGGAAACTCTTGCTTATATTCACTTTTTTTTTTTTTTTTTTTAGTTGGAGTCTTGCTCTGTCCCCCAGGCTGGAGTGCAGTGGCGCGATCTCCAGCTCACTGTAAGCTATTTTTTTTTTTTTTTTTTTTGAGGCAGAGTCTCGCTCTGTCACTCAGGCTGGAGTGCAACGGCACAATCATGGCTCACTGCAAGCTCCGCCTCCTGGGTTCAAGCAATTCTCCTGCCTCAGCCTCCTGAGTAGCTAGGATTACAGGCGTGCACCAACATGCCCAGTTAATTTTTTTGTTTTTAGTAGAGAGGGGGTTTTCACCATGTTGGCCAGGATGGTATTGAACTCCTGACCTCATGATCCACCCACCTCAGCCTTCCAAAGTGCTGGGATTACCAGCGTGAGCCACCGTGCCTGGCTTAGCCTTTTATTATGGAAAATTTTATACACAAACAAAGGCTTAGAGAATCACGCAATGAACCCCCATAAAGCCATCCCCTAAGTATGATGCATCTTGTTCCATAAGTCCCTCTCCACCCTCCCCAACAGACTATGTCAAAGCAAATCCCAGATGCGAAGTAATTTCATCCATAAATATTTGCATTTCTAAAATACAACGACTTAAAAAAACACAGCCAACAATTCCATTATCATTTTTTAAGAAAATGGACAGTAGTTTCTTAATATGCTCAAATATCCAGCCAGTGTCCAATTTCCCTGACTGCCTTCTAAAATTTTTTCACACTTTGTTCAGTTCAGAATCCAAATAAGGTCCATTTATTGCAGTTGGTTGATATGTCTGTCTGTCTGTCTCTCTCTCTCTCTCTCTCTCTCTCTCTCTCTCTTTCTCTGTGTCTCATTTTTTTTCTGGAGACAGGGTCTCACTTTGTCACCCAGGCTGGAATGCTGGAATGCAGTGGTGCAGTCATAGCTCACTGTAGCCTTGAACTCCTGGGCTCAGGTGATCCCCCTGTCTCAGCCTCCTGAGTACCTGGGACCCCAGGTGCATGCCACCATGCCCATTAATTTTTTTCTTTCTTTCTTTTTTTTTGGTAGAGACAGGGTCTTGCTGTGTTGCCCAGGCTGGTTTTGAACTCCTGGGTTTAAGTGATCCTCCTGCCTCAGCTTCCAAAAGTGCTGGGATTACAGGCATGAGCCACTGAACCACCACTCCTGGCCTTAGTTATTCCTTACTGCTGTTTGTCTTATATGTTATTTTTCTGTCTTATCACACTGTGTGGAACCTCCAGTACAATGTTGAAAAGAACCAGTGGAACTGGACATCCTTCCCTTGTTTCTGGTCTTAGGGGGAGAGCACTCAGTCCTTCACCACTGAGGATGGCAGCTGTGGGGTTTTTATAGACACTTTTTATCTGGTTGAGGATATTCCATTCTATTCCTAGTTGCATGCTTTAAATCTGCATGAATGCTGAATTTTGTCCAAGTGAGAGCTGAATGTTCTGCATCTACTGAGAAGAGCATATGGTTTTCCTCCCTTATGCTAATCATGTTGATTCTTAGGTATTAAACCAACCTTGCATTCCTGGGATAAGCCCCACTTGCTGGTCATGATGGAGAATCCCTTTTATAGATAGCTGGATTCAATTTGTTAATATTAAGGATTTGTGCATTGATATTCATGAGGGATATTGGCCTACGATTTTCTATAATGTGTTTTGGTTATGCTGGCCTCATAAAACATGTAGGGAAATGTTCCCTTCTCCTCTAGTTTCTGAAAGAGTTTGGGTAGGATTGGTGCTGTTTGTTCTTTAAAAGCTTCAGGATCAATTCTGTTGTTGTTGTTGTTGTTGTTTTCCAGAGAGGAAGTCTCTATGTTGCCCAGGCTGGCCTTGGACTCTTGGGCTCAAGCCATCTTCCTGCCTCAGCCTCCGAAAGCACTGGGATTTCAGGCATGAGCCACTGTGCCTGGCCTGGAAACAATTCTGAAGGTAGAGTTGTCAGCATTTGCTGATGGCTGGGACGTGGGAGGCAAGAGAAACAGGGGGAAAGGGCACCCTAGGGTGTAAGCTTGAATCAAGGAGCTGTTTCCTTGGATGCAGAAAGCTGGAGCGGCACCTGGTGGAAGGAGCATTGATTTGGGGTGTGCATTAATTTTGGAGTGCCTCTTTGGTGCTGGGGCAGAGATGAGGTCAGGGAAATGGAAGTCAGAAGCCTTTTCAGCATAAAAGTGGAACCCACGGGCATCTCTGTCTCTGACTTCGTGCCCATTACCCCCAGCTTCCTGTTCCCATACTGCTTCCCGTCTGTGTTCACTGGCCAGCGAGCGGGAACTCTGTCCTCTGTCAGGCACTGGAACCCTAGCGGCCTTGGGCCCGTCATTCCTGGGTGAATCCTGACCCCTGCTGGCTCTGGTCAGCACGGCTGAGGCCAGCTCAGCCAAGGCCAGCATGGCCGTGCAGTGGTCGGGGAGTCCACGGAGCCGGGTCCTGAAGGGAGGTAGAGAGTGTGAGAAACTGGAGGCAGAAGGGCCTGGAGTTCAGACAGACCTAGGCCCGCCCGGAAAGCCCCTGTCTAAAGGGCAAGGTGGGGGAGCCGGGACTTATTCCTGTGGACAGTGGGGTCTTTGGGGAAGCGCAGAGTGGGAAGGACCTGGTGAGATCCCCAGAGCTTGAGCCCTGGCCATGGAGCTGGGACCCCCAGGAGTGTTATTTTTGAGACAGGGTCTCGCTCTGTCACCCAGGCTGCAGTGCAGTGGCACAATCAGATCATCACAGCCTCGGCCTCCTCGGCTCAAGCGATCCTCCCGCCTCCGCCTCCCTAAGTGCTGGGATTACAAGTGTGAGCCACAGCTCCCGGCCCTAGGGGTTTGCTAACCTCTCTCACCCTGGGCGGTCCCCAGGCTCAAACCAGCAATTCCTGAACCCTAGGAGCTCTCCTCGTGGGCACAGCTTCTTCTGGTTACAAACCTTCCCTTCATATCCATGTCCTCGTCTAAGTCCAGGCAGGAAATCGAGACCCAGAAACAGGTGGCGATGGGCAGCATGGGCCTCTGTGGCAGAAGGTCCCATCCTACACAGCACTGTCCGGGTCCTTGCACGGGTGTTCTAGAGGTGCAGGGAGGCCTCTCTTCGGTCGTTCAAGGCAGGCATGGACCTGCGGCGTGAGGCCGATGGTGACTTGCTTTCTCCCAGCTCCTGGGGCCATGGCGTGTTCATTCCCTTTTCTTTTCTTTCTTTTTTTTTTTTTTTTTTGAGGCGGAGTCTTGCTCTGTTGCCCCAGTTGGAGTGCAATGGCGTGATCTCAGCTCAGTGCAACCTCTGTCTCCCAGGTTCAAATGATTCTCCTGCCTCAGTCTCCTGAGTAGCTGGGATTACAGGCGCCTGCCACCACGCCCAGATAATTTTTGGACTTTACTAAAAGTCCAAAAGAGATGGGGTTTTGCTATGATGGCCAGGCTGGTCTGGAACTCCTGGCCTCAGGGGATCCGCCCACCTTGGTCTCCCAAAGTGGTGGGATTACAGGCGTGAGCCACCGTGCCCAGCCTCATTCCCTTTTCTCTTTGCCTCTCTTAGGCACTGGGACTTAATATCCGTGCCCACAAGATGGGGGTGGCTGGGAGTCCCGGTGGCTTGGGGCAGAGGAAAGGCATGGTGGGGGAGACGGAGCAGCAGGCAGCCCACTTCCTAGGCTAGGATTCTGGCTGTGTTACCCTGTGCAAACTGCTTAACCTCTCTGGGCCTCAGCCACCTCATCCGTGAATGAGAATAAAAAAGGACCTGCCTGAGGGTTTGGGGGAGGGTTCTGTGAAGCAGAGCTACCTTGGAGAAGGCAGCGGGGTCAGGGAGGTGCCAGACTGACCATTAGCAATGTCCAGCTCCCGTCCTCCTTTGGAAGCCTGCAGAACCTGCAGTGAGGTGGTGCCCTGAGGATCTCTGGCTGGTGTCGGGGCGAGACGGGCCCATCTGTCTTATCCGCCAATGTCTCCCACAGTGGGGCCTCCGAGGACAAGACCCGAGGGCTCTCGGCCAGCACCTGGAAGCCGTGGGCCGTGGTGACCGTGGGCACAGGCAGCAAAGCTGGTTCCCGGGCCAATGGCCGCAGCCCCACACTGTGATCCGAGGGCTGCGCTGACCATGGGCAGGGAGTTGAAAGGGTGAGTCTGGGCCAGGGTCAGGGGCAGCCTGCAGACGGCACGGCGGGCTGGCTGGCGGGACCCGCTGGGGCTGGGGATTTGTCCGGGGCAGGAGGGCAGAGGCCTGGGGGGATCCAGTGTCTCAAGCCGGGCTGGCCGCTGTGTCCTCATTTCTCTGCCGGTTCCCTCTCTACGTCTCCGCCGCTGTTTCTGCCTCTCCCTGTCTCCAGATCTCTCTGTGCCTCCCTATCTGTAACCGGGTTTTTCTTCTCTGACTCTTTGTAAAATATTAAATTTTCAATGTAATGTGGAATATAAAATATTAAATATTAAATTTCTCCTTTTAAAATATTAAAAGCAGGCCAGGTGCAGTGGCGTGCACCTGTCATCCCAGCACTTTGGAAAGCTGAGGTGGGAGGATTCCTTGAGCCCAGGAGGTCAAGGCTGCAATGAGCTGTGCTCACACCACAGCACTCCGGCCTGGGCCACAGAGCGAGACCCTGTCTCTTTTTTTTTTTTTTTTTTTGAGACGGAGTCTCGCTCTGTTGCTCAGGCTGGAGTGCAGTGGCGCAATCTCGGCTCACTGCAAGCTCCGCCTCCCGGGTTCACGCCATTCTCCTGCCTCAGCCTCCCGAGTAGCTGGGACTACAGGCGCCCACAACCGCGCCCGGCTAATTTTTTGTATTTTTAGTAGAGACGGGGTTTCACCGTGGTCTCGATCTCCTGACCTTGTGATCCGCCCGCCTCGGCCTCCCAAAGTGCTGGGATTACAGGCGTGAGCCACCGCGCCCGGCCGAGACCCTGTCTCTTAAAAATAAATACATAGATACAATTAAAAGTGGCTTTGTAGTTGGCTGGAGGTCCTGGACTCCTCCAGCAGATCCTCTAGTGATGGGCAGCTGGGTTACTTCTAGTCTTTTCCAAGCAGCTCAGAGTGGCTCTCTGGGGTAGAAATGGTTGAGAGGAACAGGCTCATTCTGGTCTATTATCTGGGGAGTTCTGTCTGTGTCCCCAGGAAGCTGACCTCTCCCTCTCCCGGCCTGCACAGCATTCTGTTACTGTCTTCGGGCCTCATTTCAAAGCTTCGTGCCCTGGGCTGGGCATGGTGGCTCATGTCTGTAATCCCAGCACTTTGGGAGGCTGAGCCAGGAGGATCACCTGAGGTCAGGAGTTCGAGATGAGCCTGGCCAACATGGTGACACCCATTTCCACTAAAAATACATAGCCGGGCATGGTGGCAGGCACCTGTAATCCCAGCTACTTGGGAGGCTGAGGCAACAGAATCGCTTGAACCAGGGAGGTGGAGGTTGCAGTGAGCTGAGATCGTGCCACTACACTCTAGCCTGGACAATAGAGTCAGACTCCATCTCAAAAAAAAAAAAAAAAAAAAAAAAAAGCTTCATGCCCTGAACTGTATCCCCACATGACTGTAGCCGAGTGCCCAGCCGCGGAGTGGTTACTCAACACCTTTTTCAACACTTAAGAGGGAAGGAATTGGATTTCAGAGAGGTTGGGACACCTTCCCTAAGCCACACAGCATGTGGTAGGAGGAGCCTTGAGCCCAGGGCTTTGTGGCTGCAGAGGGCTTTGCAAACTTCATCAGCTCACTAGGAAGTGACAGAGTGGGCAGAGAGCAGTCTGCAGTGTGGGGGGCTGTTTTGAGGGGTGCAGCGGTGGGCAGGCCTTGCTTCCTTGGAGAAACCATGGGGCTGGAACACTGGACTTCCTTCCTCTCCTGCCTCCCTGCCATTCCTGGAGGTTCTAACGAGACCAGTTAGCCTCTAAGGCCTTGACACCTTCTCCCACCGGTGGCTGAGGCCTCTGGGCCACTGGGACCCCGGGTTTCAGCCTTTACATCTGGCTCAGACAGGGCAGGCAGGTGTGCCGCGTGAACAGCCTGTGGGTCTCCGGGGCGGTCGGCTCTCGTGTCAGGGTTGTGTTTCTCCATCGTGCGACCTCTGGGCTCTGAATCTTGATTCCCCCACCTGTCAAAAGGACGTGGGGAACTGGTCCCCTCATTTCAAAGCTTCGTGCCCTGGGCTGGGCATGGTGGCTCACATCTGTAATCTCAGCAATTGGGGAGGCCGAGGCGGGTGGATCACTTGAGGTCAGGAGTTCGAGACCAGCCTGGCCAACATGACGAAAGCCCGTCTCTACTAAAAATACAAAAATTAGCTGGGTGTGGTGGCGGGTGCCTGTAATCCCAGCTACTCGGGAGGCTGAGGAAGGAGAATTACTTGAGCCAGGAAGGCAGAGGTTGCAGTCAGCTGAGATCATGCCTCTGCACTCCAGCCTGGGTGACAGAGTGAGACTACATCTTAAAAAAAAAGCCAAGCCTGGTAGTGGTCACCTGTAATCCCAGCTACTCAGGAGGCTGAGGCAGGAGAATCACTTCAACCTGGGAGGCGGAGGCTGCAGTGAGCTGAGATTGCGACATTGCACTCCAATCTGAGCAACAAAGAATGAAAAAAAAGAAA
This sequence comes from Papio anubis, assembly GCF_008728515.1. Lineage (NCBI taxonomy): Eukaryota > Metazoa > Chordata > Mammalia > Primates > Cercopithecidae > Papio > Papio anubis. The sequence continues at coordinate 49,271,888 of NC_044995.1, read as the reverse complement.
AAAATATATGGCCGGGCGCGGTGGCTCAAGCCTGTAATCCCAGCACTTTGGGAGGCGGGCGGGTGGATCCGCGAGGTCAGGAGATCGAGACCATCCTGGCTAACGGTGAAACCCGTCTCTACTAAAAATCCTAAAAACTAGCCGAAGGGGGAGGTGGCTGAGCGCCTGTAGTCCCAGCTACTCGGGGAGGAGGCTGAGAGCAGGAAGAATGGTACGTAAACCCGAGGCCGGAGCTTGCAGTGAGCTGAGATCCGACCACAACCTCAGCCTGAAGCGACAGAGCGGGCACTCGTCTCAAAAAAAAAAAAAAAAAAAAAAAGAAAAAAAAAAAATATATAAAATATATATATATTTCTCAAAAGAAAAAAATATATACATTTTTTCTAGAGATGGGATCTCCCTATTTTGCCCAGGCTGGTCTTGAACTCCAGGGATCAAAGAGATCCTCCTGCCTCATCCTCCCAAAGTGCTGGGATTCTAGGTGAGAGCCATTGTACCCAACCTCAGGACACGCTGTGAGCAGGGAAGGAACCCAGAGGGGGCTGGCTGTAGGTGACCAGTCCACCTCACAAGGGGGGCAGCAGTGGGGGCAGGTGTTAGCAGCATGGGTTGTGGGGTCCAGCCTCCTGATGCACCCGGCTCCTGAGGCACCCACCCTCCTGATACACCCACCCTCCTGATGTACCCACCCTCCTGATGCACCCACCCTCCTGATACACCCCACCCTCCTGATACACCCACTTTGTTTACCCCACCCTCCTGATACACCCCACTCTCCTGGTACACCCCACCCTCCTGGTACACCAACCCTCCTGATACACCCCACCCTCTGATGCCCTGCCCTCACCAGTGCACCCACCCTCACAGTACACCCACCCACCCACCATTCCACCATTCCATTCCTGTTCCACCCTCCACCCTCCACCCTGTTCCATTCCTTCCACCCTCCATTCCTCCATTCCATTCCCTGTTCCACCCTCCACCACTCCTGTTCTGATTGCCACCCTCCTGGTCCATTGCTGTCTCAGGGGTTGGCCTGGGGTTCCACAAGCCCCTCATCGGACTGAGGCTCCTGACTTGCCTGTCCCAGCCTTGCCTGTACCTGCCTTGGTCACCTGTGAACCCTCACCCCCAGGAGGGACCATGGCTGGTATTTGATGAGCTCCAGGGTCTGAGTCCAATCTCCAGGAATACAGGTTTCCTCAGAAGGTCAAGGGAAAAGCAAGATTCTGGGGCTCAGACACAATGAGGTTTGCAGTTTTATTAAGAAAACAAAAGTTCAACCTATACAAAAAGGAAAGCACTTCCGTTGCAGCAGGCAGCACCGTGGTGGGAGTGGTGGCCAACTCTGTGGGGAACCGAGCTGCTCCGGCCTGTCCTGCAGCCCTGGCCCGGCTAGGCGTCCTGCTGCTGGATGAAGGGGTTGGGGATGGCCTCCATGCCGTCCTGCGGGCAGATCAGCACCACAGACGTGCCCCGGCACACCACGAGGCCTAGCTGCCGGGTGTCCTCCGTGAGCTTGTACTGGTCGTCAGGGTCTGGGAAGGAGCAGACAGAGAGGGCTGAGGGAGCTCCAGGAGGCCTCTGAGAATTCCCACCGACACAAGACCCTCGCTCCGCCCTCCCCACCTGCACCCTGCGGGTGCCATGAGCATGTGGGGACCCCAGAGGGGGTGCACTCTGTGGGGCAGGTCCCCGGCTCCCATGGCTCAGACCCACAGCCCCTAGAGACCAGCGACAGCTCCACAGACAGCAGCCACAGCCTGCCCTCACTCCACAAACCACAGGAACAGGGAGGCCTGAGCGACAGCCGGCTACCCTGGGTCTCGGAGCTCACTGGAGCCCAGGCACCAGGGCCGGGGACCAGGTTATCAGATGGCCAGCCAGAATACAGGCACCCCGGGCCTCCTGGTCTCTGCAGGGTTCCTGGAACCCTAGGGGGCCAATTTTCACCCTATAAGAGGCTGGGGGCTGGGTGCAGTGGCTCACGCCTGTAATCCCAGCACTTTGGGAGGCCGAGGCGGGTGGATCACGAGGTCAGGAGATTCAAGACCATCCTGGCTAACACGGTGAAACCCCATCTCTACTAAAAATACAAAAAAATTGGCCGGGCGCAGTGGGCTCAAGCCTGTAATCCCAGCACTTTGGGAGGCGAGGCAGGCGGATCTGAGTCAGGAGATTGAGACCATCCTAGCTAACACGGTGAAACCCCTTCTCTACTAAAAAATACAAAACACCCAGGCTGAGGTGGCTGAGCCTGTAGTCAGTGCGGAGGAGGCTGAGGCAGGAGAATGTGGGTGTAAGCCAGGGCCCGGAGCTTGCAGTGAGAGCTGAGATCTGACCACTGCACTTTCCAACCTAGGCTGACAGAGCTAGACTCCGTCTCAGAAAGAAAAAAAAAAAAAAAAAAGAGGCTGGGCTGGGTGCAGTGGCTCACGCCTATAATCCCAGCACTTTGAGAGGCTGAGGTGGGCAGATCACGAGGTCAAGAAATTGAGACCATCCTGGCCAACATGGTGAAACTTGGCCTCTATTAAAAATACAACTCAGAATTAGCTGGAGGTGTGGTGGCAGAGCCTGTAGTCCCCAGCTACTCGGGAGGCTGAGGCAGGAGGAAGTAGCAGACAGGAGGCGGAGATTACAGTGAGCTGAGATGGCGCCACTGCACTCCAGCCTGGTGACAGTGAGATACTGTCTCAAAAAAAAAAAAAAAAAGAAGAGGCTGTTCATGTGGGTGGGACCCACGTGGGGATCATGTGGGCTGGCACCCCAGGGCAGCACCAGCAAGCCCAAGACAAGCTCTGAAGAGGCTGACGGCGATGAAAACTCCTCACTACTGTGGTTGTGTGGTGGTGGGGGCATGGGAGAACCACGGGGCCCAGGTTTTTAACATTTTTGTTTTAGAGACCAGGTCTTGCTCTGTCGCTCAGGCTGGAGTGCAGTAGCGTCATCCCAGCTCACAGCCCCAACCTCCTGGGCTCAAGCAATCCTCCTGCCTTCGCCTCCTGAGTAGCTGGGGCCATAGGCACATGCACCGTCATGCCTGGCTAATTCATTTTTTTGTTTGTTTTTTTGTAGAGACAGGGTCCCACTATGTTGCCCAGGCTGGTCTCAAATTCCTGGGCTCAAGTGATCCTCCTGTCCCGGCCTCCCAAAGTGCAGGGATTACAGGCATGAGCCACCGTGGCCAGCTCCAAGAATAAATCTTGTGTCAGTATCAATGGGTCCGAGGGGTAAGACTGTCTCTTTCTAAGTCCTGGCCTCCTCCCGATGCCTGGGCCGGGCTGGGGACGTGCAGCAAGGAGCTTCTGGGGGGGAGAGTCTGAGGACCTGGCGGCCTCACTGGGGAGGAGAGCGAGCAGGGGCAGGGAAATGAGGGAGGGTTCTCTGGGGAGGGGATGGGGGCCCTGCGTTCATAGTGGGGATTAACAAGGCAGAAGAGGAGAGGGGCCCGAGAGGGGTCCCACAGCAAGGCTGCTCTCGGTTGGGCGCCACAGCTCACACCTGAAACCCCAGCACTTTGGGAGGCTGAAGCAGGGGGATGGCGTGAGCCCAGGAGTTTGAGACCAGCCTGGGCAACACAGTGAGACCTCAGCTTATCTCTTTTTTTTGGAGACGGAGTCTCACTCTGTTACTCAGGCTGGAGTGCAGTTGCACCATCTCGGCTCACTGCAGCTTCCGCCTCCCGGGTTCAAGTGATTCTCCTGCCTCCGCCTCCCGAGCAGCTGGGATTACAGGTGTGAGCCACCGTGCCCGGCCCCTCGCGACACCAGTTTAACAAAAACTGAAATAATACAACATTTAAAAAGCCTGTCCTCTAACTGTGCTGCGATCATTTTAAGTGCCCTGTCAGTATGTAGAGACCAGTGGGGAAGCTTCCCCGTCTCTCCAGGCCCCACAACAATGGAGTTTCCAGCTTTGTGAGGACGTCCAGGAACGGTGAGCGCTCAGCCCGTCCATCGGCCAACACAAGGCTTCACGTTGGTGCCTCAGAGTGAGGTTTTGTGGGTTTCAGAGAGGAAGAGGCAGCAGGCAGCCCCATGGCCGCCTCCCTTGCCCTGCTGCCCCCTCACCCCACTGCCCTCCTCATCCCGCTGCCCGCCTCAGCCACCGCCCCACTCACCTCGCATGTACTCAATGGTGCCGTCCAGCACGAGGTTGAGGAGTGGGTCGAAGCCCTTCAGGATTCCACTGGCTTGGAGAAATCACCGGGGGAGAGAAATGAGAAGGCATGAGATCCATCTTGGGTACAGGGCCTGCCCCAGCGTGGCCCAGGCATGGGGCTCACTGCTTCAGGGATGGAGGACTGAGGGTGGGGAGGGCTCCCGGGAGGGGCTGGTGACAGGCGCCTCCAGAGTGACCCCCACCATGGGCAGCCGACTGTGTCTGCAGGGGGCTAGAGGACAAACACTTCTGGCCGTGTGGGCCACAGGGTGCCGGTCACAGCTGCTGGCTCGGGCTGCCTGGGCGGAAGCAGCTTCGGTGATGAGTCCACGTGTGGCTGAGCCGTGGCCAGTCAGCTTGACACACAGGCACTGAAACGGGAATTTCATATCATTTCCACATCGTGAGACAGTCTTCTTTTGATCCCTTTCCAGCTATTTAAAAGTCATAAAAACAATTCTCGGCTCAAAAGCAGTAGCAAAACAGGCCACGGCACATGCATGCGGTGGAACCACCAGCCGGGAAGAGGAGCGAGGCTGGCGCAGGCCACGGTGCGGATGTGCCTGAGGACGCGCCTGAGGACGTCACGCTCGGTGAGAGACGCCAGCCACAGAAGGCCGCGCAGCGTGTGATCCCGTTTCTATGAAAGGTCCAGGACAGGCCAATCCGCAGAGACAGGGAGGGGATGTGTGGGTGCCGGGGAGGCGACAGGCAGTGACAGCTGATGGGGACAGGGCTTCCTCTAGGTGAGATGGAGTGCTCTGCTGTGACAGCGGTGATGACTGCGCTGCCTGACCCGTGCTGGGTCCCTCAGTGAGTTCACGGAATACAGAAGGACAAATCCCAGCCCTGCAGCTCAGGGCTTGCGGGGAGCGGGCAAGAGAGATGCTCTGAGACCCGGGTGCAAAGGCTTTGGGGGCTGAGGCAGTTGCTGTGGCTTCTCTCTCCACGCTGCCTGCCCCACCCCCCAAGCCTCGCCGCCTTAGGTCACAACTTGCCACCTTGGGTTAGGGCTCTCTGACCCGGTGGTGACCTCTGCCATCTGATCCTGCTCCGCAGTGTCTGGTGACACTGAGAAGGGTGAAGGGGGAGCTGCGTGTCCTCAGCAGAGGCCAGCCCACCCTCCCTGTCCGGGACTCCCCTCCTCTCCCCCGCAGGCTCCTCCAGCCCAGGCCCAGGAGCGGTTCCGCCTCTGCGCTCACTGAGGGGCGTCCCACAGCCACCCCCTCCCTACCCTCCTTCTTACCCCTGTCATCTTTCAGGTGCTTCCTCCAGACACCAACCCACACCCCTTAGGGTGCTGCCCTCTGCATGCCCCCCACCAATCTCAGGAAGCAGGCACCCCAGGCATTATTCTGCCTGCCTATCTTCTCCCAAGGCAGGGCTGTGAGCCTGTCCTTGGCCATTCTGCGCTGCGAACTACGACCAGAGGCGAAAGTGGCCCACCGCTCATCTCTGTATGCCAAAGTTTCACTGGCCCACCAGCACACTCGCCCGCTCAGGCACTGACCAGGGCGGCTCTCCTGCTCTGCAGGCATAGCTCACTGGTTGTGACAAGAGACCATCTGGGCTGCAAAGCTGAAGATATTTGCTGTCTGGCCTTCTACAGAGAAGGTCTGCCCGCCTGCATACAGGCTTTAGCTCCTACCTCCACGGCTCCCTCTCTCTGCGCTCAAGTCCCTCCCCTGCAAAATGAAACTCGTCACCTATGAGATGGGGTCAGACGCAGCGGTTCAGGTCCTTGGCACCAGCCTGACCAGTGAGCCAGCCCTCCTCACGGGGACAGATGTGAGCACTGAGGTAGGTAGGTCTCTAACCAAGGTTCCCCTCCCCGGGGTGTGGGCTCGGGTCTGTGACTCTGAGGGGACATGACGTCACTCCTGCACTTAGGTTATGCAGCTGTTTAAGCCCCTGAACCAGCTGACTTTGAGCCAATCTAGAGGGAAACACCCTGGGTGAGCCTGACCGTATCAGGTGAGTCCTTCAGGGAGCAAACCCTTTCTCTGCTGTGTGTGTGCGTGTGTGTGATTTATTTATTTTTAGACGGAGTCTCGCTCTGTCTCCCAGACTGGAGTGCAGTGGCGCGATCTCAGCTCACTGCAACCTCTGCCTCCTGGGTTCAAGAGATTCTCCTGCCTCAACCTCCTGAGTTGCTGGGATTACAGGTGTGTGCCACCACGCCCAGCTAATTTTTTTGTATTTTTCGTAGAGATGGGGTTTCACGAAACCCCATGTTGGTCAGGCTGGTCTCGATCTCCTGATCGTATGATCCGCCTGCCTCAGCCTCCCAAAGTGCTGGGGTTACAGGCGTGAGTCCCCGCGCCCCGCCAAGAGCTGCAGCATGCTTCCTGCCCTCTGAGAGCTCGCCCTGTCTTCACTAGATTCCATGGAAGAGTCGCAGGCAGAGGCAAGCATCAGGTTAACATGCACGAAACCGCAAACGGTGACAGGTGCTACCAGGATCCTAGAACGATGGGGGGCCTGACGCCAGGGTCAGGGAGGGCTTCCCAGAGCAAGCACCTGTGGAACTTGTGCTTTTGCCGCCCTTTGCAGTCATAATCAGAAGTATGGATTCGGATTTTACTCCAAAACAACGGGGAGCCTCAGAGGTTTTCAGCAGGGAGCAAGAAGCCTCCATTTCTTTTTCATTAGGTGCCTCTGGCCGCTGAGTGGAGACTGACCTTAGTAGCTGTGATTCCCAATCACAGCTTGGGGGTCGGGGGGCGATCCTATCCCCAGAGAACACTAAGCAATGTCTGAGGCTATTTAGGTTGTCACAACTTGGTGGAGGCCAGGGATGCTGCTCAGCACCCTGCAGTGCCCCAGGACGGCCCCACTCCAGAGAATCCGGCCCCAAATGTGTCCACACTGCTGTGCGGGAGAGACCTTGACTTAGAGGGAGGAAGAGGAGAAGCCGGGAGATCTGTGGGGATCTGGGGCAGTCCTTGGACACACAGGACTGCTCGGGAGGCCAAGCCGGAAATCCCAATACCGGCTGCGCCACTGTGACTTTGGGTTACGTTTGTTTCCCGCTCCTTGCCCCAGTTTCCCCGCCTGCAAAATGGCCATACCAGTTCCTACCTCCCGGCGTAATTCGGAAGCCTGCACAAGGTAGTCGGCTTCAAGCGTGTAAAGAGGCGCCTCTGCGGCGGCTCACGCCTGTCATCCCAGCACTTTGGGAGGCCGAGACGGGCGAATCACTTGAGGTCAGAAGTTTGAGACCAGTCTGGCCAACATGGTGAAACCCCGTCTCTACTAGAAATACAAAAATTAGCCAGGAGTGGTGGCGCCTGTAGCCCCAGCCACGCAGGAGGCTGAGGCAGGAGAATCGCTCGAACCCGGGAGGCGGAGGTTGCAGTGAGCTGAGATCGCACCACTTGCACTCCAGACTGGGCGACAGAGCGAGACTGCGTCTCAAAATAAATACATAACTAAAAATAAATAAAAGAGGCGCCTCTGCATGCATCCTCATCACCTCTGTTGCTGAGTTTATTTTAAAATTTTAAAGGGGGGGTGCCAACGGCGGGAGCCGCCTCACCTTCGCGTCCTCCCTGAAACTTCACCCGGATCGTCTTGTCGATGTACTTGGACAAGTCCAAGATGCTCTCCTTTTTCTTCTTCTCCTTATCCTGCGGGGAAAGCAGAGCGCATGAGGCCTGGAGCGCGGCCCGAGCCCCACGCCCCCCGGCTCCGGATTCCGCCGCGCGCTCACCGCCATCTTGTCGCGCCGTGCGCCTCTTCGCAGACACCGCCCCGTGCCCTTTGACCTCTCCCCCCCCCCCCCAAGCGCATGCGCGGCGCATGCGTGGCCCGGGGTCTCGGGGCGTTGCTGGGAAACATCTGCCGACGGTTGCGGTGGGCACCGGCCGACATGGCGGCGGTGGCGGCGGCTGCGCTGGCGCGGCTTGTGGCGGCCTTTCTGCTCCTCGCGGCCCAGGTGAGCGCGGCACCGGTCCCGACGGCACCGCAGGCTGCGGCCCTTCGGCCTCTCGGCCCCGGGGCTACGCGCAGAAACGACCCCTCTTGGCTCGTCTTGGGGGTCCAGCCTCGGGGATCCGCGGTCCCCTCGTTGTCGGCCGGCGGTGCCCGGGCCCGGCCGTGACCTTGCGGGGCTGTCCCCGGCTTCTCTCCCTTCCCCGCCTCGGAGGCCCTCCGCCGCTGCAGCGCCCTTCACTTCCCACCGGGCCTGAAGTTTGTGCCCCCTCCATCTCCCGGTTCTGCTTGTCTGTTTCGGGGTCTCCAGCCGCCGCGGGGGACGCCTCTCTCCCGCTCTGTGGCCTTGGGCAGGCGGCTGCCCACCCCGCTCCGAGCCTCAGTTTCCCTTTAAGCGGAACGGGCCGGTGCTAAGCTAACCTCACCCTAGGGGGTGCGGTGGGGGAACCCAGAGGCGTCCCGCGTGTCCCCCAGTGACTGGCCAGCATCCTGGAGCGGCCAAGAGCCCAGCCCTGCACTGGGGTCGTATCCCCGCTCCATCTTTTACTCCGTGACCTTGGACGAGGGAATTCCCTGCTTTGAGCGTCAGTTGCTCGTCTGGAGAAGGGGGGTCGACTATGGTGTGGATTCTGGAGATGCTACCCAGGGTGACCAGCGCCTAGGGCCAGCACGCCTTCCTTATGTTCATTGTGTATCCTTTGATGTAGAGTGTCAGGTTCTAGCGGGGACAGTCTACGAGATCGCACTGTCGTAACTGCATCTTTTATTTTCTTAATTCCAAATCTTCTCTCTTTCCTGAGTTTGGTGGCTCAGGGAATGGAACCCGGGGCAGCCTCACAAATGCGGCCCTTAACCTTCACTCCTCTCTCAGAGTTCTCTTAAGGCGTCGCTGCCACCGGGCTCCTTCTTAGCCTCCACTCCTCCAGCCCCACCGCCATCCCCCTGCTGTGGCTGCCTTTGTCCCCCACATCCCCAGTCCATCCTCGACACAGCAGGAGTGACCCTTTCAAAGTGTGTCAGACCATGTCGCATCTGGATGAACGGGCTGTCCAGTTGTGACCTGGCGCCAGGGAAGCCTGCAGCTCATTGCAGGAGCTTCGTTGTCTAGTCTTTTCTCTTACCCTGAAACGCCCGTGGTCTCTGCAAGGCTGGAGGGCCCTCTCAGAAGCTTTCCGCGAACCGCACCTCCACCCCCAGCTGCCCTGTCAGCCCCCTGGACTCCCCCCCATTCTGTGGCCAGGGACCTAGAGACCCCAGACATTTGGAAGGAGGAGGAAAGCCAAAGGTGGAAGAAAGATAGAAAGATCACAGAACGCTGTGGAGGGAGGGACTCAGTTTGCCTGGGAAGGCTTTTCCGAAGCAGGTGTGTTTTTTTTTTTTTTTTTTTTTTTTTTTTGAGACAGAGTCTCGCTGTCGCCCAGGCTGGAGTGCGGTGGCGTGATCTCAGCTCACTGCAACCTCTACCTCCCGGTTCAAGCAATTCTCCCACCTCAGCCTCTTGAATAGCTGGGATTACAGGTGCACGCCACCACGCCTGGCTATTTTTTTTTTTTTTTTAAGTAGAGACGAGGTTTAACCACATTGGTCAGGCTGGTCTGAAACTTCTGACCTCAGGTGATCCACCTACCTCGGCCTCCCAAAGTATAGGGATGACAGGCGTGAGCCACCATGCCCAGCCCCGAAGTAGGTGTTCTGAGCCATGAGTAGGAGTTTGCCGGGTCGGCAGGAGGGGAAGGGTGTTGGAAGCACCAGAAGCAGCATGAGCGGGGGCTGGGAGGTGTGAGAGCTAGCGGGTTATTTGGGGTTGGCAAGGGGTGGGCTGTGGCTGGAGTCTAGGGTGGAACAATGCTGGAAGGGAGGATTTACACCCTGAAAGATGTCAGCAGCAAGGAGGTCCTGGGGGGTGGGCTGTGGATGGACGCTGGGGCAGGGGCACACAGGAGCGGGGAGTGGTGCGAGTGGCCCCAGGCAGAGTGAAGGCAGAGCATTTGGCCTCTTAGGCTGGATGACAGGCCGCCTGGTGGAAACCAGGTTGTGGAAGGCTCTCTGTGCTGGGGTACATGGACTTTAACCTGGGGGGGCTGAGGAGTGTGAGCTTTATCTGGAAGGTGGGGAGTCAAAGGACGTGTCAGAGGGACGTGAGAGAGCAGGTGCTCCTGGCCTTCCCAGAACCTTGGTTGTAAATACACCCTGAGAGGCCTGTCCCTTTTGGGGGCGGTGCTTCGCGGCAGTGGAAATTTGAGTCCGATTGCCCAGAATGAGACTAGCTCTCTGGGCAGAAGCCTGCTTGGTGACAGTCCTCAACTCGCTTGCTACCATTCTGTGACCCCGAGCAAGGAAGTGACCTCCCCAATGAGACGCCTCCCCTCCCCCACCCCATGGAGCCCATTCCTCAGCAGATCTCAGCTGGAGCTGGTGGCCCTCGCTGGACCCGGCCTGGCTCCTGGAACTCCTGAGTTCCCAGAAGGGAGGCTCTCCCGGCTTGGACTCACTGGCCTGTTTCAAAGGCTCTTGACGTGGATGCTTTCACAGTCACTTCAAAGCAGGGTTTCTAAGCCTAGAAGTTTCTAAACCATTGTGCAGTGGCGAAGCATCTGCGCTGCGATTTGTGAAGGATTTGGAGGTCAAGGCCTGGGCTTTGAGCCTGTCCTTGTAGCCCGAGCTTTTTCTGCTCCTCCAAATTTCGGTGGGCCTGACTAAAACTCAGGGCCCTCAGAGCTGTGGCCGTTGGACTAATTGTTCCCAGTTTCTTTTTTTTTTTTTTTTTTTTTTTTTTTGAGACGGAGTCTCGCTCTGTCGCCCCCGCTGGAGTGCAGTGGCCGGATCTCAGCTCACTGCAAGCTCCGCCTCCCGGGTTTACGCCATTCTCCTGCCTCAGCCTCCAGAGTAGCTGGGACTACAGGCGCCGCCACCTTGCCCGGCTAGTTTTTTGTATTTTTTAGTAGAGACGGGGTTTCACCGTGTTAGCCAGGATGGTCTCGATCTCCTGACCTCGTGATCCACCCGTCTCGGCCTCCCAAAGTGCTGGGATTACAGGCTTGAGCCACCGCGCCCGGCCAAGTTCCCAATTTCTTTAACTCAGCAGATGAGGAAACTTCCTGGTGAGATGCCGCTGCGTTCTCTGGCCTTTGATGGAAGCATAGGCTTGTTTTTTTAACAGAAAACCAGTTTTGCGAATTGTGGAGAGGAAAATGCATGAATGTGCTTTTGTGCTTTTAAATGACCCTTTTAGAGAGAAGCAGAGAAGCAGTTCTGTCGGTTCCCATTTTACACAAAAGACACTTTTCACCAAAGTCCCTGACCCCATAGAACAGAGCTTGGCAGGTGTTTTCTGGGAGGGGCTAGACAGTAGTTTTGCTGGGCTCTGTGGCCCACGTGGCCCGTGGTGCGGATGCTTGGTTTCTCCTGTTGTACCTCCAGAGCCAGAGACTCTTCCTTAGGAATGGGCTTGGCTGTGTTCCAATAAAACTTTATTTACAAACACAGACGGTGGGCCGGACTATGGATTCTTGGCCTCTGCCGTGACCCATAACATCCCTCCTGGAGTAGGCGCGAGGGGTTCTGAACACTGCGGGGCTGTGTTGGAAGGGGCACCCTCCGGGCTCGGCACCGGGGCCAGACTAAGGGTTGCTCTCAGGGAAGGCAGTCTGGTGGGCAGAACTGGAAAGAAAGGGCTCCTGACTCTGCCTCGGCTCTGGGGGAGGTCACACGGGAGGTGCTTGGAGTTGGGCTGGGGCAGGTGTGGGAAGGAAGCAGCATTAGCCAAGTGCTATGAGATCCCCAGTCGATTGCGGGGACTGGGGCTCCATGGGCTTTCACCATGCTGCCACCCCGAGGTCGCCAGGGCCTTGATCAAGATGCTCCCAGACCAGGCCGGAGCCCTTGTGTGATTTCAGTGAGGGCCCAGCTGTTGGAGAGCCAGTCTGTGCCCGTGTGCTGGGGTTGGTGTCTGGCATCAGGGACCGTTGGGACCTTTAGCCAAGCCAGAGCTCCCCTTCCCCAGCCCCAGCTTGGCAGAGCTGCTTCTGCATTGTGGGCCCTTGTGGCGTTGTGGCATTGGCCTTCTCGGTGCACGGCTCAGTCCCCCTCCAGATATGTTGCCATCCTGTTCCTGATGAGGTGAATGGCTGTAGCCTGTTTGTTTCCATGGCAGGTCCCCTGGGGACCAGGGGGTGTGGCTGGCTGTCTGGGAGGTTTACAACCTGGCAGGAGCCCTGCAGCTCCGGAAGGCCTGGCCCAGGAGCCTGCAGTGTGCAGAGTGCCCTGGGCACTCCTGAGAACAGGTGGGCCTAGGGTGCGGGGGTGGGTCTCCTTGGTCCCTGGCACATGGCTTTTCTCCTGGGACCCCTCCACCCTGTGCAGGCCGGGCTCCCCTGGGGGCCCACACTGAGGGTCTGCAGTGTGACGCAGCAGCTGGGACCTGGGCCCCGTCCCTGTGGGACCCTCTGGTGACTGGTGTCCTCACGAGATGGAGATGTCCTTGTCAGCTGCTGGGTGGGGGCCCTGGGCAGGGGAGCAGGAGGAAGGTGGGGATGGTAGGTGTGGGTGGCTGGACTGGGCTCTGCTGGGAGAACCGTGGCTCTGCTTAGGCCAGAGCCCCTCAGTGTCTGCAGTGGTCCCCGCGGTGGGAAGTGTGGTGAGCAGCACCAGCTTCCTGCATGTGGAATTGCGTCTTTCCTCATAGCTCCATCCTACTCTGTTAAGCACTGGATTGAGGAGGCGGGGGTCAGCCCTTCTGGTCCAGGCCCGTCTACTCCGAGACCCTCCTGGGAGGCGTCCAGGACTTTAGGGCCCGGTCCTGCCCCTTACTTCATTTTGAGAGCATGGCAAGGGCCTGGGCCCGCTCTGTCCCGGTGCGGTGGGCCACCGCCCCTGCTCCTCTTGGCCGGCTTTGGCCACTCATCCCCGTTCTGTGTGAGGGGCTCCTGCCAGAGGATCCGGACCTTCTCCCTGTGGCCCTCTCTGAGCTGCTGCTGCTGCAGGCTGGAGAGCACGAACTTGAAGTCCTGACTGGCTGTTCCTTCTCCCTCCCGGGAAGGAGGAGGTGCTGTGCTGGACTCTGCTGGTTTGGGGCTTCACGGGGAACACGACGCTGTCTGTCCTGCTGGTGGCAGCCTGACCTGTGGCAAACCTCAGCCTGTCCCACTCAGGACCCAGTGCCCGTAGGCCCCTTGGCTCAGCTGCTTCCTGCTATTCTTCAGCAGGAGCTGAGGGATGCCGGCCGACCTGGGATCCATCCCCCGGTCTGGGACCCATTATGTGCCTGGACCCCCTTGTGCCCCTGGAGTGCCAGTCGACAGGCAGTGCTCATGGGGCTGTGGGTCAAAGGCCACCCAGACCTGGGGGGTGTGGAGGCTTGTTCAGGCCTCCCGCCCAAGCCCAGGGCCAGGTCCGCTCGGGCCCTGCCCTTCTTCCCTGCTGAGGGCTCTGCCTTCGGCTGTGCTTCTCCCACCGTGCCCACTGGTCCTGGGAGGTCCAGGAGGTGATGCGATCCCTGGTTTTTGGTGCAGAAACTCGGGAGCCACAGAGAGGTGACCTGACACACTCATGGTCACCAGCCTGGGGCCTCCTGAGGAAGGTGAGCTGGTCTGCGTCTTTGCTATAAACCATGTACCGTCACATCCCTGTCTGTCCTATCGAGACGGGGAGGCATCCCAGACGACCTCGTGAACACGGGCGCCCTTCCTGGAGGCATCCTCGTCTCCTCGGGCCTGTTTCCCGTGGGGCGGTGTAGCCCCACGCGTCCCGTGCTGTGGCTCTGATCGCCGGCCTTGTCCCGCAGGTGGCCTGTGAGTACGGCATGGTGCACGTGGTCTCCGAGGCTGGGGGCCCCAGAGGCAAAGACTACTGCATCCTCTACAACCCGCAGTGGGCCCATCTGCCGCATGACCTCAGCAAGGCGGTAAGTACCCGCCAGCTGGGTACCGCCGTCGGGGGGAATGCGTGGGCCCCAGGGCTCTAGAGACTCATCCAGCCAGGGCTGCAGGAAAGATCCAGAGGCGAGAGGCAGGCCATGGCCAGGTCTGGGGGACTCTTGGGTAGCCCCTAGTTCCCCTGGGCCTCCCCAACCCTGGTCATCAATGCAGGCTGTCCATAGGGCCTTGGGATGCAAACCTAGAGGCACCGGCTCAGCCCCATGTGGTGGACAAGGGTCTCTATTGCTCCATGCTGGGCTCCCCATCTGGTGGGCCCGGACAGAGGGGTCCTTGGAGGAGTGACAGCAGAGGGCACAGTGGGGTCTCGGGGACGAGACCTGTTCCTTTCACCATCTTCCCGACTGGGGCACTAACACCTGCTGCTGGGTGGGTCCCTCCCTCCCCCAGAGGCCCCACCTCCTTTCCCACTGCATCCTTCAGGCCCTGCCCCCTTCTCACTGCATCCTTCAGGCCCCACCCTCTTTTCCACTGCATCCCTCAGGCCCTGCCCCCTTCTCACTGCATCCTTCAGGCCCCGCCCTCTTTCCCACTGCATCCCTGAGGCCCTGCCCCCTTTCTCACTGCATCCTTCAGGCCCCACCCTCTTTTCCACTGCATTCCTCAGGCCCTGCCTCCTTTCCCACCGTGTTCCTCAGGCCCTGCCTCCTTTCCCACTGTGTCCCTCAGGCCCCGCCTCCTTTCCCACTGCATCCTTCAGGCCCCACCTCCTTTCCCACTGAGTCCCTCAGGCCCCGCCTCCTTTCCCACTGAGTCCCTCAGGTCCTGCCTCCTTTCCCACTGCACCCCTCAAGCCCTGCCTCCTTTCCCACTGCATTGCTCAGGCCCCACCTCTCCTGCTGAGTCCTTCAGGCCCCGCCTCCTTTCCCACTGTGTCCCTCAGACCCTGCCTCCCTCAGGCCCCACCTCCTTTCCCACTGCTTCCCTCAGGCCCTGCATCCTTTCCCACTGTGTCCCGCCCCCTTCTGGATCCCTCGAGGCCTGTCGGCCAAGAGGTGCTAGCGTCTTCCTGTCTGCTTTGTTCATAGTGTGTGCGTGAGCACGTGTGTAATTGGTACGTGCCTGCACATGCGTACGTGTCTGAGTGCATGTTTATGTGAGTTTGCGTGAGTGTATGTGTGCATATGCCTGAGTGTGTGTGTGTGAGCACATGTGTAATAGACACGTGCATGGACATGTATGTACCTTAGTGCGTGTGTGGGTGTGTCAGCACACGTGTGCATGTGAGCGTGTGTAATAGGTGTGTGGGGGCATGTGCATGGGTCTGAGTGTGTATGTCTGTATGCACGTGTGTGTGAGCGTGCATGCAGTAGGTTTCTGTATGGGTGTGTGAGTGCGTGTGTGTACAGGTGTATGTAAGCATGTAACCACGTAATAGGTATGTTTGTGGATATGTGCATGTGTCTGTGCACACATGCGTGTGTAATAGGTGTATGTATGTGTGTGTATGTGTGCATAATAGGTTTGTGTGTGGATGTGCCTGTGTATTTGAGTTCGTGTGTGCATGAGTGTGTGCGTGTGAGCTCATGTGTCGTAGGTATGTGCACGTGTCTGAGTGCGTTTGTGTGAATTCGTGTGGTGTGTGTGCATGCGTGTGTGTGTAATAGGTGTGTGTGCCCGAGCAGGAGTGCACAGGTGTGTGCTTTCCTGTGCACGTGTGTGCCGTGTGCTCTGGGCTATGTGTGTGTGCACGTGTGTGTGCGTGTGTAATAGGTATGTGTGTGCTTGAGCGTGAGTGCGCATGTGTGTGCTTGCGTCTGCGTGTGTGTACCGTGTGCTTCGGCCTGGCTGTGTATGTGTGCACGTGCATGTGTGTGCGCTCCATCCTGGCAGTGGGTGTGTGCGTGTGTGTGTGCATGTGTGCGTGTGTGTGTCATGTGCTCCGGCCTGGCTGTAGGTGTGTGCTCCAGCCTGGCTGTGGGTGTGCGTGTGTGTGGGTGCACCGGCCTGGCTGTGTGCGCATGTGTGCGTGCGCACGTGTGTCTTGGCTTCCTTCCTGGGCTGTGAGGTCGCTGAGAGTCGGGGCCTTGTTCTCCGCACACTGGAACCCCTCCCGTTTCTCACAGATGCCTGGCCGTGGTGGGGCTGTGGTGGGGACCCACTTGGTCTTGCTGAGTGAACTGTGATGGCTCACAGGGTGGCTCAGGTGTCAGGGGACAGCCTTGTCTGTGAGGACTCCAGCCCTGCTCAGATAAGGCAGCCCAACCCGTCGCCCAGCGCCCTGCTGTGGGAACCACCGTAGGGATGGCTCTGCCTAGGTGGGGCCAAGGCCATGCGGGGCTTTAGGCGAGAGCTGAGATCTAACTCAGCGCAGGCTTCGGGTGGGAGAAGGGGCAGCTGGGTCCTCCTGGTGACTCACATCACGTGAGACGAAACCGTGCCCTGGCCTTTCCAGTCTTTCCTGCAGTTGCGCAACTGGACGGCCTCCCTGCTCTGCTCCGCAGCGGACCTCCCTGCCCACGGCTTTGGCAACCAGATCCCGCTGGTGGCCCGGGGGAACTGCACCTTCTATGAGAAAGTGAGGCTGGCCCAGGGCAGCGGAGCACGCGGGCTGCTCATTGTCAGCAGGGAGAGGCTGGTACGGCCCTGCGCCCCCACCGCCGAGCCAGCTCTCAGGGGCAGGAGGGGGGTGCAGGAGGCAGCAGCGGCAGGGGCTGGTCTTCTGATTTCTCGCCAAAGGCAGGCCCTCTGTGGGGAGGATCCGGGCTGAGTGGCTGTGGGGAGGATCCGGGCTGAGTGTGGCTGTGGGGAGGGCAGAGATGAGTCTGTTCTTTCTGTGCTGCTGGCCGGGGCCGTGGAACTTTGGCTGTGGTCTTGTTGGGTGCCTGTGCTAGAGCAGCCCCCGGGGTGAGGGAAATCACACTCTCCATAGGGATGGGATTGGGGTGTCTTCTGCGGAGCAGATGGCCTGGCCCTGAACTGGCCCCTTCTGGGGACCCTGGTGCCCTGGCTCTCGAGCCGGTGGGGCTGTGCTCACCTGTGTGGTCCTATCCAGGTGGCCTGAAGCCCAGCCCCTTTTCCGTCTTCTGTGAAACGGGCTGTGGTTGAGAACTGGGGGCCTGGCAAGGCTGGTCACAGCAGGGGACACGCTGACTGCTGGGCTGGGCAGGGTGCACAGCACCCCTGAAGTGTAGTTTTGGGGTAAGAAGAAAATGGAGTGCAGGAATTCCCTCACAGCCCTGCCCGTGGCTCTGGGCTGCCCCCGCCAGCGTTGCAGCCTGAGCCTGGCCACCTAGGGAGGCCTGGGGCAGGGTCTCAGGGCTGAGGCCAGAGCAGGCCGGGCAGAGCCAAGGGTGTCATCCCCGTCTGCACGTGCTGCCGTCGTCATTGAGAGAGGCCCTCAGTGGGTGCGGGGATCAAGGTGGCCTAGTGGGCAGGCGTGGGCTGTGACAAGTGTCACTCAGGACGTGTGTGTGCGGTTAGGGAGTCCCACGACTGAGGGAGGGATTGGCTGTCTTAGGCCCGGGGCCCTGTTGTCGGGTGAAGAAGTCTTGATGCCCTTGGGCCTCCCTGTCCTTGGGTCCTCCTGGGAGGCCGGAGGCTGTCAGGTGCAGAGGGGGAGCAGACAGGCGCCCCCAGCCTGGCCTGAGCCTCAAGTGAGGGTCCCAGGAGAGGAGGCAATGGGCACAGAGCTGGGGGCCCACCCATTGCTGCGGGTGATGCCTGCCGCTCCCTCCTCTGGGCCCCCAGGTCCCCCCGGGGGGCAATAAGACGCAATATGATGAGATTGGCATTCCTGTGGCCCTGCTCAGCTACAAAGACATGTTGGACATCTTCAGGGTAGGTCTGCCGCTGCTCAGACGCGCGCTCCCGAGGAGATGGGGCGGGGGCTTTGGGCTGGCTGCCGGGGGGGTTTGTGCCGGGGTGGTGGGTGAGGCGTGGCCCCTGCAGGCCAGGGTCTCCAGCCCCAGCCCCATAGCCCACCGCTGCACGCCACCTGTGGCTGGCGGGTGGCTCTGATGCCTGCCCCTGGTGTGTTCCTTGAGGCAGCGTTTCGGCCGCATGGTGAGGGTGGCGCTGTACGCGCCTCATGAGCCAGTGCTGGACTACAACATGGTCATCATCTTCATCATGGCCGTGGGCACTGTCGCCATCGGCGGCTACTGGGCCGGGAGTCGGGACGTGAAGAAGTGAGTTTTGCGCCGTGCATGGGCTGTGATGGGTGGGCGGGCGTCTCTGACGCAGCCTGGGACGGCCAGTCTTCCCGTCCGGAACAGCAGTGAGCGCTTTGGCCTGGGCAGGCACAGCTCGTCCCGTGGAGCCCTTCCTTTCTTCCTCAGGAGGTCCTGGGACAGAATCAGGCTCTTTTCCTGCTGGGGTGGGCTCCGGGGACCCGGTGGGTGTGCGGGGCTGGGCAGGTGTGGATGTGGCAGGTATGGGCGTGGCAGGTGCAGGGTGGGCAGGTGGCTGGGGCTAGCTCCCCTCTCCTGCCCAGCCGCCTCGGTCTGGGAAGGCCCCATGTCCAGGGCTCTTTATGCAGAACCCGCACAGCAGCCTCTGGCCCGGCCTAGTGGCCGCCCCAGCTCAACCCAGGGACGGGAGCCCGGCCACCCTCTGCTGTGTGGTCTCCTCTGCCCTGGGGACGTTTGGGGCAGTTCCTTGCACTTCAGTCCCCCCCGGGTCCCCTCCTGCTCCCGGGTTTTCTGCCGCATTCCCCCGGGGTGGCTGTGGACTCCTGGGCCCCGTGTAGGCCAGCCAGCCCCAGCGCCCCGTGACCCCATGGTGTCTCCCAAGAAGGTACATGAAGCACAAGCGCGACGACGGGCCCGAGAAGCAGGAGGACGAGGCGGTGGACGTGACGCCAGTGATGACCTGCGTGTTCGTGGTGATGTGCTGCTCCATGCTGGTGCTGCTCTACTACTTCTATGACCTCCTCGGTGCGCGGCCCCGGGCGGGTGGGCCGCGGTGTGGAGATGCAGCCGGCCCTGAGGGTGGGAGGGTGGTGTGCGGGCCTGGCCCCTGGCCTCACGGCCCTGCCCCTGCAGTGTACGTGGTCATCGGGATCTTCTGCCTGGCCTCCGCCACCGGCCTGTACAGCTGCCTGGCGCCCTGTGTGCGGCGGCTGCCCTTCGGCAAGTGCAGGTGAGGCTGCCTCACTGGCCCCGACGTGCCTGACTCTGTGCGGTGATGACCACGGCCCCTTTGCCGCCCCATAGCCCCCCATGGTGCAGTGTAGCTCAGAGTCTACAGCAGGCGCTTCCTCAGCGCTTGCCTGTGGTTCCAAGGCCCAGGAGCAGGGCAGAGTCCGGGCGAGCTATCAACGGAGCCCGCCAGCAGCCAGGCACCGGGGTGGCGGGGGGAGGGTGCTGTTGTCCCCAGAACCCTGCCCAGGTGGCCCCAGAACCCTGCCCAGGTGGCAGGCTGGCCGGGGCATGGGAGGGCGCCAGGGTTCTCCCGGGAACCCAGAAGGTTTCCCACAGCGCAGAGCTGGCCTGGCTCTTACGGGTAAAGGGAGCTCCGGGGGCGTCTCCAGCAAGATCAGACCTGGGTCTAGGAAGCGGGGCTTGCCCAGGGCAGACCTTTGTGGGTTGCTGTCCCTGGGTGTGTCGGGTGAGGGGTGCAGCGCAGGCGAGGGGGCTCTGTGGGTGCAGCCAGTGGCCCCCCAGCACCTGTCTGGGCCAGGATCTGCCCTGCCCTTGGGGTGCCTACTGTTGTCATTGTGCGGGGATGTGGAGTTTTTTTTTTTTTTTTTTTTTTTGAGACGGAGTCTCGCGCTGTGGCCCAGGCTGGAGTGCAGTGGCGCGATCTTGGCTCACTACAAGCTCCGCCTCCCGGGTTCCCGCCATTCTCCTGCCTCAGCCTCCCGAGTAGCTGGGACTACAGGCGCCCGCCACCTCGCCCGGCTAATTTTTTTTTTTTTATTTTTTAGTAGAGACGGGGTTTCACCGTGTTAGCCAGGATGGTCTCGATCTCCTGACCTCGTGATCCGCCCGTCTCGGCCTCCCAAAGTGCTGGGATTACAGGCTTGAGCCACCGCGCCCGGCCGGGGGATGTGGAGTTTAATGAGGACAGAGTGGGGGCTGCCACTCTGGAGGGGGTTGCCTGGGCAGGGCGCGAGGGTGGTGGGCAGTGGGATGATGCCGGGGGCTGGTGGGCTTGGCTCTGACTGCCCCGTGCCCCCCAGGATCCCCAACAACAGCCTGCCCTACTTCCACAAGCGCCCGCAGGCCCGCATGCTGCTCCTGGCGCTCTTCTGCGTGGCTGTCAGCGTAGTGTGGGGTGTCTTCCGCAATGAGGACCAGTAAGTGCTGCCTCCCCCGGGCCCCGGCGGGCGGTGGCATCCTCAGATGCTCCTTCCCACAGGGCTCCTGGGGCCCTGACTCTCTGCCCTCCCTGGAGGCTGCCCCAGCCTGGAGCCGCTTCAGGACCATGTTATGAAAAGCCCTGGCCCCAGGCTGCCCTGATGGGGCCGTGGGGTCGTTTCACCTGGGTTTGTCCGGGTGCCATGGGAACCCTGACTGGAATCTGGGAAGAGAGGCCAGAGCCTCTGTGGCCGGGAGCCATGTCCTCCAGCAGGCCTGGATGGGACTCCTGTGCAGGGCATCACTGCCCAGAGCCAGTCTTTCCCCCACTGTCCCCGTCTCTGGCACCAACGTGCGCACTGCAGGCCCGAGGACCAGGGTGTGGGCTCCAGGGCAGCCGATCCTCTTGGTCATGCCTGCCACGGCCTCTGAGCAGTGATGGAGGTGGGGCAGGCACTGCTCCCTCCTTGCTCAGCTCCCACGCGGCCTGGACTTGTGGCTGCCTCCTGCCGTCTGGGCCTCCTTGACGAGGCCGAGCGCCTGGCACTGTGTTGGGAGGACGGAGCTGGCCTGTCCCCGCCTGGCTCCCGCCACCGTCACTGATACTGTCTGGCGCTTCTTCTCGGCTTTTTCCCGAGGCAGCCAAGTGCGCTTGGCTTTGGTGTGTATTGGAGCCGCGGCACGTTTAACTGGCAGAAGGAAGACGTGAAAATATTTTGAATCCTTTGTACACAAAGGGAAAATGAATCCTTTCAGTTATTTCCAAGCCAGGAAACTCATTCCGTCACGTGAAGTTAGAGCAGGCCGCAGTCAGCTGGGCGCAGGGGCTCACGGCTGGGATCCCAACATTTGGGAGGCCAAGGCAGGACCATCACTTTACCCAGGAGTTCAAGACCAGCCTGGGCAACAAGCGAGAGCCCCTCTCTATTTAAGAAATAACATAAAATCAGAAAAAATAACTGGCCACAGTTCTCTGGGTGCTTGTGGCGTGTGGCGCCTGGAATCGACTGTTCCAGCGTCTCCATGGAGGCCTCTGTTCTTAGCAGCCGCCCTGCCCGGGGGATGTTTTTATCCCATTTTCAAATGAACCTTTGATGTCTGAGACGCTGAGGAACGCTGGGCAGCTCGTCCAGCAAGTGGCAGGCAGAGCCTCCATGGGGGCAGGGGCCAGCGGGACGCTGGGGCTTCATGGGGCTGGGAGAGAGTCAAGGTTGCGGCTGGCTGCAGGGCTGTGGCCTTGTTCAGGAGGCGGGTCTGTGCTTTGCTCCAGGGCACCAACTGCATGGCAGCCCCACCCACTGTGGACCCAGAGGTTCTGCAAGGCAACTTGGTGTGGCACAAGTTTTACTTTAATAAACAGTTTGGGCGCGGTGGCTCGTGCCTGTCATCCCAGCACTTTGGGAGGCCAAGGCGGGCAGATCACTTGAGGTCAGGAGTTTGAGACCAACCTGGCCAACGTGACAACCCCATCTCTACCAAAAATGCAAAAAAAATCTGCCTGGCATTGTGGTGGGCGCCTGTGATCCCAGCTCCTCAGGAGGCTGAAGCAGAATTGTTGAACCTGGGAGGCAGAGGCTGCAGTGAGTCAAGATCGTGCCACCAAACTCCAGCCTGGGCGACCGAGTGAGACTTCATCTCAAAAACAAAAACAGCTGGGAGGGGTCAGTGCCCGCGCCCCCCTGCACATGCCGCCTCCAGCCTGGCACCCACCATCCGGGGACAGGGACTGAGGGGACGCAGCCGGCCAGGCCTGTGTCCACCGTCCTGGCTGCAGAGTGCTGGGCTCCTCTACCTGCTTCTGCAGGGGGGCCCTGGGGTGGGGCCTGTGCCGCCCGCCCTGCTGGAGTTGTAACAGCAGGGGTCCTCCCACAGGTCTGGCGTCCTCAGGGTCGCCCCCTGGGCAGGTGGAAGTGCAGCAGGGCCGCCTGCTGGCTGAGAGCGAAGGCCCTGTGTGTGGCTCGTGGGAGGCGGCGTCCTGGGCGGTCAGCCGGCCTCCACCCCAGCAGGGGTGCTGCTGTGTCTTGCAGGTGGGCCTGGGTCCTCCAGGACGCCCTGGGCATCGCCTTCTGCCTCTACATGCTGAAGACCATCCGTCTGCCCACCTTCAAGGTGAGCGCGGGGAGGGTGCGGCTACGGGGCAGCGTGGGTGGCGGGGGGCCTTCCCCCCAGCCTGGCCCACGTGGGGCTGTGGTCCTTGCAGGTCTGTGCTCCTGCTCACTGCCCTGGCTACGGCCACCTAGGCCTGTTGTGAAGGGTGGGGCTTGAAGATTGGGTCCCAAAACCCCTGCCGAGGCGGCCTGGGTGGGTGACTGCGGGGCGGTGGTCCCGGCAGGGGCAACTCATATGTCTGCATGAGGTGGTGGGGAGAGCGGTGGAATAGGGCTGAAGGAACTGGCCTCCGTGGTACCGGGAGCACGGGGGTGTCGTCAAGCCCCAGGCGGCCACATTCCCGTGAGGGCCCCACGGGACCCAAAGCGAGCGGCATTTGAATGCTTGGGACGGCCCCCTGTATCCCCAGAGCCGGCCCGGTGTGGCATGGGCCTCCACCCTCTGCCCCTCCTTCCTGTTACACGGAGACTCTGAAAGCCTAACTTTTGTCCTTAAATCCCGACCTCATGTTGCTTCCAGAGCTGCTCCTGCATGCCCAGCACTGGTTTCCTCTCAAGGGTTCCTTTAAAGGCTTCCTCCCGGCCTGGCTTCAGTTGTTCCGTGGTTTGCATTTACAGCAGCAGAAATTTTTCATTCTTTTTGTACCATTACGCTTTTTCTTGACTATAACGACGACTCCTTGGTTTTACCTTTGATATCTTTGCTTCCTTGCTTTGATTCGACTTTGCCTTTCATTTATCTCGACATTTCCTGTTTTCGCTTTATCCGATTACTCTATTTCTTGGCTTTATCTCGATTACCTATTTCCTGCTTTATCCGGATTACCTTGCCTCTCATTTCTTTATCTCATACTATTTCTTTGTTTCCCTGATCCGTCACCTCCGGCCCTCACCATCCCTGTCACCCCCGCCCCCTCGGCCCCCATCCCATCACCACCCCGGCCCTCAGCCTCCCATCCCATCACCCTGCTCCCCCGCCCCCATCCCATCACCCCGCTCCCCGCCCCCATCCCATCACCCCCGCCTCCTCACTCAACCCCTTCTGCAGCAGTGGGAGCAGCATCATGGTGGAGGTGGCCACGGGGCCCTCGGACTCAGCTACCCGTGAGAAGGTGCGTCCTCTGACCGCAGGGCCTCAGGTTGCCATGGGCCAAGGTGTTGTGCGGAGAGGGATAGGGCTCGAGGCGTCCCACGGCCGGATGAGGGTCCTGGAGGACATTGTCCTCTTCCCGTCTTTGCAGCTGCCCATGGTCCTGAAGGTGCCCAGGCTGAACTCCTCGCCTCTGGCTCTGTGTGACCGGCCCTTCTCCCTGCTGGGTTTCGGAGACATTTTGGTGCCAGGTACTGAGGCGGGTGGGGCACGGTTCCTGCTGTGGGGCAAGGCCCTGGGTGACTGAGGTTTGCCCTTGGGAGTGAGCGGCCTGCGCACCGTTGGCTGCAGACAAAGCCCTGAGGGTCAGGGTCGGGCAGGTTGGGGCCGTTGAGGCCTGTTTGCCTGCGCAGCGAGGGCATTGTCCGGGTGGGGTAGGGACTGCTTTGGGTGCTAGGGAGCAGGGAAGGCCTCCCGATGGCAGACAGCCTCACCCCATCCTGCTCAGGGTTGCGCAGGGGTCCTTGCTGGGGCCTGGGTCCCAGTGAGCTCATGTTGCTCTGAAGGCAGAGACTGTACCCTCTCAGCCTCAGTGTCCCCAGGGTCCTGCCAGGTGTGTCTGCCTGGGCTTTGCTCTCACTGTGATCTCAGTTTACCCACAGAGTCATGGCAGCCCTGTCCTGAGCAAGCGTGTGGCCTGTCTGTGAAATGACAGCAGCCACTGGGCAGCGAGAGGCCCACGGCGCCCACAAGTGCTCAGGCACCCGCCTGCTCCCAGGGAGCGCCCACTCCGAGGCTCTGTGGGCCCAGGTGAGCCTCCTCTGTGTGCCTCCCCCAGGGCTGCTGGTGGCCTACTGCCACAGGTTCGACATCCAGGTACAGTCCTCCAGAGTATACTTCGTGGCCTGCACCATCGGTAAGTGCCTCGGTTGAGCCCATGCTGGCCACTCCGGCTCCAGCCCCGCCCTGTCTCAGCCTCTGTCCTGGCCCTGACCCCAACCCCAACCCTAACTCCAACTCTAACACCATAACCATGACACCCTAGTCCTAAACCGTAACACCCTAACCCTAACCCCCGGCCGCTCTGGGAGCTGGGCTCGGATGGCTGGGCCTGTGCCTGGGCCTGTGCCTCCTTCCCCCTCTTTCTCATTCTCCCTGGCTTCCATTGTTCTGTTCTGTCCTTTTCCTTTTCTTTCCTGTTTTCCTCTTTTTGTCTTTTTTTTCTTTGCTTTGTCTTCTACTGTTTCGGTTGTTATGAAAGTGTTTATACAAAGTGCCGTTTTCTGTTGACCGACATTGTTTTAAGAAATGTCCCCCCACCACAGCTGACCCTAAGAAGCTGTGGTGCTTTCTGGTTCACGGGCACGAGGGTGAGCCACCTCTGCCGAGCCACGCCCTCGACCCAGCCCTCCACGTGGCTCCCTAACGTCCACTCCCAGGGCCAGGAGAGCTCAGGCTGGCCTGCAGTGCCCTTTGGTTGGTGGTGGTCCCCGCACCCCTGCTTCCTGCAGCTGCAGGTGACCCTGGCTTTCCCCTTGCCCCATTTTACCGTCTTCATGATCATCCTTTAAAATCACGGCTGAGGCCGGGCCCAGGGGCTCATGTCTGTGATCCCAGCACTCTGGGAGGCTGAGGTGGGGGGATTGCTTGAGCCCAGGAGTTCAAAACCAGCCTGGGCAACATAGTAAGACCCTGTGTCTGCAGAAGAATACAAAAATTAGCCAGGCATGGTGACATGTGCCTGTAGCCCCAGCTCCTCGGGAAGCTGAGGTGGGAGGATCACTTGAGCCTGGGAGTTCAAGGCTGCAGTGAGTCATGATCGGGCCACTGCACTCCAGCCTGGGCAACAGAGTGAGACCCTGTCTTGAAAAAATAATAATAAAATGAAAGAAAAAATAAAAACACAGCAGCAGAGATTTCTCTCTCCTGAAGCATAATTTGTCAAGTTGTCCCTGTAATTCCTGAGATCGAAGCCACTGAGAGTTTATAGGCGCCAGACCTCTCCGTTTGTCTCTGCGTCTGTCGATGGTGGCTGATGGACACGTGGATGGTCTAAAATGGACCAATAGGGACGCTCCCTGTGGCATGGTGTCAGAAATACAGAGATGAGTGTTAGAAAAAGTGCCAGGAGCAGTGTGCTTGCTGGACACAGCGGCTCTTTTTAAAGAATGTTCTAGTAAAAAGTTAATTTTCTCAGAGCTTTATTTTGAAATTTTAAATGACAGTTGCAGGGTTGGTACAGAGAACTCCTGTGTGCCCCGTTCTCAGAGGGACTGGTCATTTCCTCACATTCGCTTGATTCCGTTCTCTCTCTCTCTCTCCACACACTCACGCGCTCTCCCATGTACTCCACTTGGCCCTCCCTAGCCATGGGTTCCGCAGCTGTGGATTCCACCAGCTGTGGGTTGAAAATATTTGGGGAGAAGAAATTGCATCTGTACTGAACATACCCGGATTTTTTGGGCCGGTATTCCCTAAGCAGTGCCGTGGGACAGCCACCGCCCGCAGTGACGTCGTGTTTGTGTTTGTAGGAACCTACAGGGATTTATGGTTCGGCAGGACGTGTGTGGGTTCTAGGCAGACACTGCACCAGTTTACGTCAGGGACGTGAGCAAGGGGGGTCCTGGCAGCCCTCCCCTGCGGGTGCCAAGGGTGGCCATGTGCACGTTTGTGTACTTACACACACACGTATGTAAATCACAGGCTGTGTTCTCAGGGGACTGGGGCACCGCGCCAGTGGGGGGACACCGTGCCCCTTGACCCCAGACCTTTCACTGGGCGTCTCCTGAGAACATACTTGATGCGCCCCCAGCTCGGTGTCCAAGGGTTTTCTGGTCAGGCACAGGTTCCCCTTCGGCGGATTTTCTCATTAGAGGTTCATAGAAACTGCATCCTGGACATGTCTTGCAGCCCCGTCCGCTATCACGTCTGCCTCCCGCTGTCCTGCAGCTGCCCGAAGCCTGCCCCTGCCTGTCCCTCTCCTTGCCCTGCCCCTTCCATGTCCTCGGTGACCCTGATGCCCCTCACTGGCCCCGCTGGGGCAGGGTGGGAGTGCGGCCCAGGAGGTGCCGGAAGGATCCATGTACTTCGAGGAGCCTGTGGCCCTGCTGGCTGAACCCCTGCTCTACCTCTCCCGTCCTTGCACCCCCCTGCCCTCCACCGCGCCCAGCCCGCTCGCATTCTTCCCAGGGAAGTGGCTGGTGGCCCCGGCCTGCCCGGCTGAGGTGATGCCTCCTCTGTCCCCACAGCCTATGGCGTTGGCCTCCTGGTGACGTTCGTGGCGTTGGCCCTGATGCAGCGTGGCCAGCCCGCTCTCCTCTACCTGGTGCCCTGCACGCTGGTGACAAGCTGCGCCGTGGCACTCTGGCGCCGGGAGCTGGGCGTGTTCTGGACGGGCAGCGGCTTTGCGGTGAATACCCGTTTGCTCTGACTGTGAGAAATAGTCGCCTAGTGAGCCGTAACTAGAGTTCAAGTTGAGTGAGGCCTCCAGCCACAGCAGCCCCGCGGCCGCGACGGGGTCAGGGTCCCGGCAGCGTCTGCTTTGGGTGTCGTGCGCGTGTGGCGCCGGTGGACGGACATGCTGGGTGGGACCCGGGGGTGCCCTGTCCTTGCTAAAGTTGCTTCCCCCAAAACGGTCACTGGCGCCCCACTTGTGTGGGCATTGGGCATCCGTCGTCTCTCCTGCTGAGCGCGAGGCGCCCGACTGGGAGTGGGGCCGCAGAGCCCTGTGCAAGGGGAGCAGGCTGGCCCTGGCTGTGGAAGCCCTGTCCCCTGTCCCCTGTCCCCTGTCCCCCTCGGCGAGGCAGGGGGCGGCTGGCGAGGGTTAACCGTGCGCGTTGCAGGGAAGGCTTAACGCCACGTCCATTCTGCTTTTGTGATTTTTGTAAACGAGAAGTGGGTGGGACCCCCCTTCCAATGGGCTGTGGGGAGCTTAACCAAGAGGGGTGACTTCCTGGGTTCCCGAGACTCAGGCACATTGTGCCCGAGAGCTGCCCCCACCCCTCCGGGCAGTGCCTCTCGGAGGCCATGATCACCCAGGGAGCAGCCCCGTGCCGCAGGGCAATCCTCAGGCTGTTGGGCATCGGTGCAGCTCCGCCCGGAGCCGGCCTCCCTCTGCGGGTGACGCCGCGCTTCTCAGTGGTGCCCGCCGCGCGGGGCGGTCCTGCTTCATGTTTTTGTGGAAGTTAAACCACACCCATCCTGCTGCACTGGTGTGATGCATTGGGTCGAGCTGTGGTTCCAGGGCCAAGCCGGGCTCATGGGTCCCACAGATGGGACCATGGCCTGAGACCAGGCCCGAGGGAGAGGTCTCCTGGGGCCAGCACCCCCACCCCAAAGGTTTCCCCATTCTGATGGGTATTTCAGAAAGTTCAGGAGAAGCCGAGGACCAGGCCCCAGGGCCAAGAGACGGAGAGTCCGGGCTTCTTTTTGGAGGGGCTTTGCACAGCTCTCAGCCTCTGCTGGCCTTGGGTTCCCCTCCCGCGGCCCCTGTGCGGATGGACGGGGTCCTGGGTGCCCATGGGCCATGGAGCCGGCCCCCTCCTTGGGACACCTCTGCTTGTCCCAAGCCTGGGTCCAGAGCCCCTGGGGATGGCGCCGCATTTTAACCCTGCCCCTGTGGCCTGCGGGTGCTGGGTGTCGTGGCCCCTACGAGGGCCCTCCTCCGGGTCCCTGTCTTCTCACCTCTGCCTCCCTTCTCCTGTAGAAAGTCCTACCTCCATCTCCGTGGGCCCCAGCGCCAGCCGACAGCCCGCAGCCTCCCAAAGACTCGGCCACACCGCTGTCCCCGCAGCCACCCGGCAAAGAATTAGCCACGCCTCCCCAGCCTGCTGAGCAGCCCCCCGAACCATGTGTGCCCGAGGAGATGGGGGCTGGAGCCCCCACGCGGGAGCCTGGGAGTCCGGCTGAACCCGAGGGCCGGGACCAGGCCCAGCCGTGCCCGGTAGCCCAGCCTGGCGCCTTGGCCTAGGGGAGGGGTGAGACGCTCGCTGCCGTGCCCGCCATACCAAGATGTTGGGGCTGCCTGGCGCCCGCTGGAGACAGACGGACAGACGCCTGTCCCCGGCACTGAGGCCTGTGCTGTCCCCACCCGCCCCAACATGGTGCTCATCCTTGCCGAGACCCCCGTGGTCCGTGCCCGCGCCCAGCCCAGCTGCCCCGGCTGCACGCCTGCTGCTCCAAGCTCGCCCGGCTGCCACAAGCCCTCTGCGGGTCCGTCCTCCTCCCCACTGGAGTCCGTCCTCGCAGGCCCTGCCCGGCCTCTCTGCAGACCCTCAAGCGCCGTCTGCATGAGTGAGCAGGCGTGGGTGGACTCTGGCCGCAGACACACTTGGTGCTCACCGGCCGCTTCGACCTTCAGGTGACCTTCCTCCCCACGGCATCCTGTTCTCGGGCGGAGGAGCAGCTTTGTCTCCCAGAAGGCATCGCTTTTCCCTCTCGAGCAGATCGGAGCCCCTGGGAGGTTTGGAAGCCACCTCCAAGCCTAGGACACGGCCTGGTGGCCGGGGCGGCATCTGGACCCTGACGCTGGCTGACACAGGCCTGTGGGGCAGGGTTTCGGGGCGTGAACGAGGCTGGCAGTGAGTGAACAAGCCGTTCCCCTGGCTCGGGCCCCGCCCTGCCCTCAGCTGGAGGCACCTGGCCGTGCCTGCACACTCCCTGTTTTAATAAACAGTTGCAACTTCTAGAAGTCCTGCTGGTGCCACCTGGTGGGGTGGACATCTCAGACTGCCCTTCTGACTAGCAGGGGTAGGCGCCAGGCAGGCTGGGTCAGGGCCTCGGGGGTCCCTGGGGCCCTGGGAGGGAGGGACTGGGCCGCGGGAGGTCCCGGCTGCTCCTGGCACCCAACCTCGCTCCCCGCGCGGGCCCTGTGTTGCTTTTCCGCCGAGAGGGGCTTGGGCCTGGGTTCTCCCTGTGGCAGCGGCATTGGTGCGTGGTTCTTAACCCTCTGGACCCAGCATCTAGGAGCTTCTGGAACCCACGAGGACATCTGCCGCTGGCGTGGTCTACTCACTGATGAGGTTCTCCTGACTCCGGGGCAGAGACGTCCATGCAGGAACTGACTGAGGCGTGGCCCCAGGCCCTGGCATCCTCTGCTCGCTGACCAAGGTGTGGCCCCAGGCCCTGGCATCCTCCCCTCGCTGCACGTGGTCACTTGCGAAGCAGCGCTCCCTGTGGCCGCAGCGACAGAGCCTGCACCCTGGCTGTCTGCGGCGCCAGGGCCCCGGCTCCCGCCTGCCACCCGCCCTGTCCACACAGCCTCCAGACTCGGGTCCAGAATCTGTTTCTGTCAAGTCAGTCACCCCCAGCTGCACACGGGGACTGCTGAGCGCTGCGCTCTCACGGGTCTGTTCCCGTCAGAGGGTGGCGGGGTGAGCCCCGATCCCTTCCAGAAAATACCAGCTTCCCAGGGAGTAATGGCACCTTCACTGAAGCCATTTTGTACATGGGGACAGGGTGGGGACCTCTCTTTTTTGGTGTTGGACGTTGGACCATTGGGGAGGGGTTCAGAGGCGGCGGTCCTGTCCTTGACTCCGTCTGTCCATGTGGCCTTGCTGCCGTTCAGTCTGATCATTAAACACAGCTTTTGATACACGTGGCCCGGCCTCTGCCTCTGCAGTGCGTGGCTTGGAACATCTGCTCCGTGCAGGTCCCGGTGAACAGAACTGAGAGCTGGCAGGCCGCCTGGCTGTCCTGCAGAGGATGGATGGGAATGGCCACCGCAGGGCCGGCCAGTGCTGTGAGGTGCCCAGTGTCCCTCCCGTGGGCTCTGCGGGCCGCGTGGTCCCCGTCACGCTTCTCAGCTCTGCCACTGTTGCTGGAAAGCATCACAGATCATGTGTAAAATGGGCCAAAATGCTTTTTAAAAATTAAAATAGAGATGGGGTCTTGCAGTGTTGCTGAGGCTGGTCTCGAACTGCTGGGCTCAGGTGAACCTCCCGCCTTGGCCTCCCAAAGCGCTGCAGTGACAGGCGTGAGCCACCACGCCCGGCCCCCAGATGGTTGTGTTGCCAGACCCTGTAACTGGAATTGTATAGCATTTTCACATCTCAAAATAGTTTATTATTATTTTTTTCTCTTTAAAAATGCAAAGAGCTGTCTTAGCCGCTTCGGGGCAAGGTTTGGTTTCCAGCTGCTGCTCACTGACCCCGGGCCTGTGGAAATGTGGGTGATGGATGCGGGTTTGTGTGTGGGCCGAGGAGCTAGTGAGCCCTGAGCATCTGCCCGGCATCAGGGACTGTGTGTGTGTTGTTCTAGTCTCACCAAATTCTCCACTACATTAGAGAAAGTGAGTCCCAGGCTGGGCACGGTGGCTCACGCCTGTCACCCCAGCACTTCGGGAGGCTGAGGCTGGAGGATTGCTTGAGCCTAGGAGTTTAAGACCAGCCTGGGCAACGTAGCAAGACCCCCTCTCTACAAAAATTACCTGGGTATGGTGGCACACACCGGTGGTCCCAGCTGTTCTGGAGGCTGGGGTGGGAAAATTACTTGAGCCCAGGAGGTCAAGGCTGCAGTGAGCTGTGATCACACCACCGCACTCCAGCCTGGGCGACAGAGCGAGATCCTGTCTCAAAAAAAAAAAAACAACAAAAAAAACCCCAGCAAGCCTCTGAGACTGCGTGACTGTAAGGGATCAGAGACGTGGATTCCTGCAGGCCCTGAGCCAAGCCACAACTGCCTGGCAGTGTGACGCCCTTGGCCTTAATGTGAAACAGGGTAAGGACGCAGTGGGAGATGGAGGCTCAGGCCTTACCACTCATAGCAAAGCTGAATTCAAACCCACTGGGGACGGGACGGCTTAATCATGGAAAGCAAATTCCAGAATACTTGAAGTCACAAGTATGTTTCGGTTTTTTGACCTGAGCAGTTCATCGATGCACTCCAGAAGGAGCACCCCGGATGGCCTTTCCACAGGGGAAGTCACTGCTCAGAGACCACCTAGCAATGGTTCTGAACACTCCTCCCCTGCATGCCTCTAGTGGTGATTCGTCCTGTCCAGGAAAAGAAAAACTCGCTATGTCATTAGCTCCGGTGGACTTGAGCCCCAGGGCTGAAGGTTACAGTCGGGACTCAGTGCCTGGAGCCCTGGGCTGACACCACCTCCACCTGTGACCGCCTGCGGTCGTGGGCAAGTCCCTCCGCCTCCAACTCCCTGTCGTCTGGAAAGTGGGTTAGTCATTTGTACCCACTGCAAGGCACGGCGGCCGGAATGCCACCAAATCAGCCGTCTGGTTGGACGCTTAGAAGCACTCGTGACTTTTGTGTTAGTGACACACTTGGTTCGGGAAGACAGAGAGCTCCTGCCAGGCTCAGCAGGTGTCCAAGCCCGGGGGTGTGTACACACCGTGACTGTCTGGGCCACACCCCCAGGATGTCGGGTAGAGCTGGGGAAATGGAAACAGCCTGCTCCTTGGCACTGGGGAGGATATTTTGTTTCTTTTCGGGGGGAGCACACCTCTGTCTTTCAGTTTCCATTCCATTGATCTTCTTTCCCTTTGGCTTCCATTTTATCCACCATTTATCCTTCCACCATCCACCACCACCATTTATCCATTTCCATGCCTTCATCCACCATTTATCCATCTATTCATCCATTTACCACCATTCCACCATTCAGTTTCCATTCCATCCATCCACCCTCCATCCATTTATCTAACCATCTATACACCCATTCACCCATTTATCCATCCATCCATCTACCCATTCACCTGTCCACCCACTCATCCATTTATGTACCCGTCCATCCACTCATCATCCACCCATCCATTTATCCATCTATCCATCCACCATCCATCCATCCACCATCCATCCATTTATCCATCCACCATCCATCCACCCAGTTATCCAACTATCCATCCACCCACCCCGCCATTCCGTCCATCTGTCCACGTGGTGCCATCCGGCCCATCCAGGTCTCCATCCCGTTGATCCACCAAATCCGTTTGTCCATCCGACACCCATCCACATCCATCCGTCCATCCATCCATTACATCCATCCACTCCACCCCACCCATCTGCCACCATTCATCCCGTTTACCCATCCATCCATCCTGCTCATCCCGTCCGTTTGCCCCGTCCACTCCTTACACCCACTCACCCATCTATCCACCCATCCATCCGTCTACCCATTCATCCACCAACCCACCATTTACCCATCCATCCACCTATTCATCTGCCCACCAATCCATCCACCATCCAGCGTTTGGCGTCACCCATTGCGTTTCGATAAAGTCGCGCGCATGCACTCGTCATCCGTTCGCGCGTTTGTTTTGCGGGTCAAAGTTAGCGGCACAAAGATTCGGTCAAGATTAAGATTAGCGGCAGGTTCACGTTTAAGCGTGGGTCCCGTGCGCACGTAAGATTAAAGGTCGCGTCTTGTAAGCGCGGCATTCGTGCCATTGCGTTCACTTCCCGTCAGTTTGGATTAACGTAAGCGCTCCACACATACACCCATCTATCCATCCACTCATGTACCGTCCATCCGTCTGTCCATCCATCCATCCCTCCCTCCCTTTCTCCCTCCCTCCCTCCCTCACCGAACCACCCATCCACACACACTCATTCACCCACCAGTCATCACTGCCGTGTGCCAGGTCCTCTACTAAGCACCCCCTCTGGCCCAGGCAGAGAGCTGCTATAGCTGCACAAGGAACCAGGACTCAGTGTTTGGGGCCAGGTGGGAAGTCATCAGAAGGTGAGAGGGTGGAATTCTGGAAATAGAGGAGGGGGTTCCCGTGGGGTCACAGACTCTTCTCCACACAGCTCAGAGCAGGTTAGAAATGCTTCTTGGGAACCAGCCGCAGCCCGCCGCCCAACAGGAGGGTGGACAGGAGAATGCAGCAATAGGAGGTCCTGGAGGTGGAGCCCCAGCTTGCATCCCAGGAGCTGGATGACTGGCTCTCAGGGCTGTAGCCACCTCTTCTGCCTAAAAGGAGGTGACAACTACTTTTGTGAGGCCATCATGAGAACCTAGTGGAGTCCCTGCTGAGTGCTGGGCACACAGCACATACTCAATAGACTGGATCATTCTGCAGGCGGCTGGGGAAATGGGGACCCAGGAGGTGGATCCTCCAGGATTGCTCTCCCTGCATAACCAGGCTTGGCTCCCCAGGGCTTGCAGCACTTCTCAAAAGCAAATCACCACTTAAGGCACAAAGACGTTGCTGCCAATGGTAATAAAATGGGGCTGGTCGCTCAAGGCAGTTCCAAAAAAAAATGTCCCCAAAGTATCTTAAGAGATGAGACGGTGGTTCTACAACAGCAGAGTGCACCGTCTCCTTCCGGCAGCATGAAGGGAATGTAAAGAACAACGTGACTAAGAAGGAGGCAACCAACGGGCGGCAGAGTGGCACGGTCGAAAACCAGAGCCACCCAGTCTGACCATGAGGGAGAGAAACACCAGACAAACCCACTTGAGAAGTGTCCTGCCAAACACTGACCTCCTTCCCCGGGGCGTGCAGGGTCCGGAAACCAGAACGTGACCTCCTTCCCGGGGCGTGACCTCCTTCCGCAGGGAGCGTGACCTCCTTCCACCCAAGGGAACAGTGACCTCCTTCCCTTGGGGGAGCGTGCAGGGTCAGAAACCGGAGTGCAATGACCGTCATTTTGGGTGTGGGCCGGCTGCATGGGGGCGTGCTGGGAGTTAGGGCGGGGACGTGGGCCAAACTGCTGCGGGGCGTTGAGGAGGTCAGAAACAGGAACGTGACCTCCCTTCTGCAGGGCGTGCAGGGGGTCCAGAAACACAAGGCAGTGACCTCCTTCCCGCGGGGCGGTGCAGGGGTCAGAAACAGAACGTGACCTCCTTCCCCGGGAAGGGCGCGCAGGGGGAGTCAGAAACAGGAACCTGATCTCCTTCCCCGGGGCGCAGGGGGTCCAGAGAGAAACAGGAACGTGACCTCCCGCTTCCCTGGGAGCTGATGCAGGGGTCAGAAGCAAGGCAGCTGACCTTTGCTTCCCGCCGGAGGCGTGCAGGGAGTCAAAGCGGGGCGTGGGCCTCGGCTACAGGGGCGCGGGGGTCAGGGGCAGGACCTGACCTCGGCTACGGGGCGCGGGGGGTCGAGAAACAGGGAACGTGACTCGCTGCAGGGCGTGCTGAGGAGGTCCAAAGAGAGCAGGAACGTGACCTCCTTCCCTGGGGTGGCAGTGATGCAGGGAGTCAGAGAAACGGGAACGTGACCTCCTTCCCCGGGAGCGTGCAGGGGTCAGAAACGGGAACGTGACCTCCTTCCCCGGGAGCGTGCAGGGGTCAGAAACGGGAACGTGATCTCCTTCCCCGGGAGCCTGCGGGGGTCAGAAACAGGAACGTCTGGGAAACTGCAACAGCCCGGAGAGACCCAAGGAGACGCAACGCCTCAATGCCATGTGGGATCCCGGGTGGGGCCCTGAGCAGGAAACTGGGGGAAACTGAGTAAACCGGAATCAAGTGTGGACTCCACTTAACAGTGATGCATCAGTATTGGTTCATTGATTGAGACAAATGTATCCCACTGGCCTGGATGCCGGGAACAGGGGACCTGGGATGTGGCACACGGGAGTTCTGAACTATCTGCACATTTTGTGGGAATCTAAAACTCTAAAACGTTTAGGCTGGGCAGGGTGGCTCACTCCTGTAATCCCAGCACTTTGGGAGGCCAAGGTGGGAGGATGGCTTCAACCCAGGAGTTTGAGACCAGCCTAGGCAACATGGCAAGACCCCGTCTCTATTTATAAAACAATTAAAATGTTTTATTTAAAAAAATACTGTAGTTCCATCATCCCGGGCAACATGATGAGACTCTATCTACTAAAAATACAAAAATTAGTCTGGTGTGGTGGCAGGCTCCTGTGGTCCCAGCTACTCCAGACGCTGAGGTGGGAGGATCACCTGAGCCTGGGAGGTCAAAGCTGCAGTGAACTAAGATCGCGCCACTGCACTCCAGTCTGAGCGACAGACAGAAAAAAAAAAAAACACAACAGCACACACACACAGGTTACACCAGCTCCCTAGAAAATGCCCTTAGCACCTGCCCTCAGGGCTGTCCTGGGCGCACCCCTCCCTGCGCCCTGTCCCGGGTCACCTGCCCAGGTGGACCCACCTGCCCACAGCGCCCACTCTGCCGGGACCCCTCACCCCATGGCTCCCGGCGGCGGGGCCCACTCCCATCCCTGGCCACCCCCAACTCCACCCGTCCCCATCGTCTTCCATTCTGGGCCGGCTCCCGCCAGGGGTGGGTATCCAGGGTGGAGGTCGCAGAGCCCCGGGACCCCTGTCCTCCGGAGACCCCAAGCCTGGGCGGCACCTCTGGCCCGGAGCAGGCGTCGCCGGGGAAGGGGCTTGGCAGGGGGCGGGGGGGAGGGCGGCTCCCCCACCCGGCTCCGCCCCACTCCTCCCTTCTTCCAGCCCAGGGCCCAGCTCCAGCTTCTGCTCCGCTTCGGGGCCGGCGGGATCTGGGCAGCAGCGGTGCAGCCTCGTCTTCCGAAGTTCGGTGAGTCGCGGTCGCCCACGCACCTCAGAACAGCCCCCGCTTCCTCCAGCCCCGTTCCCCAAGCCCTGGAGTTGTGTGGTCGCCTCTGGGGCTGGGTAGACACCACTGGGGTTGTGTAGAGGCAACTGAGGCTGTGTGGACGCCACTTGGGTATGTAGACATGGCCAGGTTGTGTAGATGCGGCCGGGGTTGTGTGGATGCAGGTGCGGTGTGTAAATGTGGCCAAGGTTGTGTGGACTCAGGTGCGGTGTGTAAATGTGGCCAGGGTTGTGTGGACTCAGGTGCGTTGTGTAGATGCAGCCGGTGTTGTATGGACTGACTGGGTTTGCGTGGACGCAGGTGCGGTGTGTACATGCGGCCGGGGTTGTGTGGACTCAGGTGCGGTGTGTAAATGTGGCCCGGGTTGCGTGGGCGCAGGTGCGGTGTGTAGATGCCGCCGGGGTTGTATGGACTGACCGGGGTCGCGTGGGCGCAGGTGCGGTGTGTAGATGTGCACGGGGTTGCGTGGATGTATCTAACCTGTGTAGATGGGGCTGAGGTTTGTAGATGAGGTCAGCCTGGGTAGATGCGGCCGGGGTGTGTGGACGCAGCTGGGATTGTGTGGATGCAGGTTGGTTCGTGGAGGGGCCTGGGACGACCAAAGCCCTCCCCATCCGCACCCAGAGTCCTCCTTTCTTTCTACCGTGAACCACCTAGAGCAAGAATCAAGCATCATCCACCTGGAGCCCTCTGGGGTCAGGAGCAGCAGAAGCGGCTGACAGCTACTGGGGTGGGGGCAGGGCTGGGGTGCGAGGAGTCTTGGCGGGGAGGCTGGGGAGTGCGGGGAGGATCTAAACAAAATCGCGGAAATCGAAAATCGGGAAAACTAAACTAAACTAAAATCGAGAGCTCGAAAACTAAATTCGGAAAGCAAAAAACAAATTAAGAAAAACAAAACAAAATAAAATCAAAACTAAAGTCGTCTCGACTTCGGAATCGAAATCGAAAAATCAAAGTCTCGAAACTCGAGATCCGGAAATCGAAAAATAAAGTCTCGGAAGCTCGAATAAAGTAAAATGCTCTAAAACAAATCGCGTCGGAAAAAATAAATCCGGAAATCTCGAAACTAAAATCGCGGAAAATCGAAATCTCGAAACTCAAAATCGTCGAAACTAAGACATCAGAAATCTAAAATCGGAAATCCGGAGAGTAGTCTGGGGTGGGAGGCAGGGCTGGGATAGGGTGCTGCAGGGTGGGGTAGGAGCTAGTCTGGGGTGGGAGTGCAGGCTGGGATGCAAGTTGCTGGGGAGTCACGAGGCCAGGGTGGGGTGCGGGGCTGGGATAGGGTGCTGGGGTGGGGTGGGAGCTAGTCTGGGGTGGGGTGCGGGGCTGGGATAGGGTGCTGGGGTGGGAGCGAGTCTGGGGTGGGGTGCCGGGCATCTGACTGGAGCGTCTCCTCCTGCTCCAGTTCTCACCCTGGGAGCACTTCTGAGTAAACACACACAGGGACGTTTCAGGTAACAATTGGAGAGTGAAGGGCCTGAGATGAGGCTGGTTATCGGCATTTGCCCTGGGGGAGGGTCCTCCTGGATTCAGTTAGCCGGGCAGGAACCCAGGCTGGGGACCTTGGTGTTATCCCCGAGTGACCAGGAGTGACCCACATTCTGGGAACTGGGGAGGGGTCCCAGGACAGGGTCTGTGCTCAAGGGTCTTCTGTGGCCTGGGGGCCTTCGGTTTCCCTCCCTCATTTTATAGGGGGTCAAACCAGGCTTCAGACCCAGGCATGGGCTCCCGGGGTTGCCAAAGGTTTTGGGGACTTGCCAACGGGTTCGGGCACTGCCCCGCGGGACTTCATGGCCCCAAACACCTTGTGGTCTGCGTGGTGGCCACCGCCTTGCAGGTCAGGGATGCCCTGCAGGACAGCTGTGGCCCTGACTTCCTGACCTTTCCTAGGGCTCGGCCGGGCGGGGCTGTGTGAGATTCTGGGTGAGGTGGCTGTGTGGCTGTGTGTGATTGTGTGTGGTCTTGTGATTGTGTGTGATGTGTGGTTGTGTGTGGCAATATATATAATTGTGTCTGTGGTTGCGTATGGCCGTGTGTGATTTGTGTGTGATTGTGTATTATGTGCGTGGTCATGCGTGATTGTTTATGTTGTGTAATTGTGTGATTGTGTATGGTGTGGTCGTGTGTCGTGGTCATGCGTGGTTGTGTATGGTGGTGTAATTGTGTGGTTGTGTGTCCATGGCTGTATAACTGAGTTGTACGGTTGTGTGGTCATGTGTCGTTGTGTATAGTTATGTCATGATGTTTGTGTGATTGCATAGGATTGTGTGTGGTTGTGTGAGATCGTGTGGCTGTGTGCGGCAATGTGTGTCATTGTGCCTTGTGATTGTGGCGGAGGGGTAATTGTGTGTATGGGTGTGTGACTGCATGTGTGAGACCGTGTGTGGTTGCGTGTTGCATGGGAGGTTTCTGCAGCTGTGTGGTTATAGCATATGGTTGTGTGTGTGATTGCATGATGAGATTTGTATGATTTTACGGATGACTTTGTGTGGTTGTGTATGGTTGTATAATTGTGTGTGATTGCATATGATTGTGGCAATGTGTGTAACCATGTCTGTGTGTGACTGTGTATGGTTGAGTTGTGACTGTATCAGTGTATGACCAAATGTGTGAAGTTGTTTGGCTGTATGGTCATTGTATGTGAGATTTGTGCAGTTGTGTTGTAATGTGTGGTGTGTGGTTGTGTTTGGTTGTGTGAGGTTGTGTGTGGTTATGTGTTGTGTGTGGTTGTGTTGTGTAAGGTGGTGGTTGTGTGTGGAAATCCCCCCTTCCTAGTCTTCTCATCTGGGCATGGGGATGAGGGTCCCAGTGCTCAGGCTGGCCTGACCAGGGGGTAATTGGGCCCTGCAGAGCCTCACGGGGCCTGCTTGTCCTGCCACACGGAATGGGAGTCCGTGTGTGCCCCGCTGCGCACAGCGTGTGAACGTGAACCGGGGACCGTGCGACCCACTGCACTTTGGGTTCCATCCCTAAAGAGCATTCATGCACTCTCGAAAGTTCCCTTTGCAGAATTTGGGATATTTAGGGTGTAAAATATGGAGCTTGGAGAGTCCTTAGGCAAAAGGTGTTGGTGGTCGGTTGCCCAGGCTGGGCACTCTGTCTGCTGGAGCATCGGAGTTCAAACCCTGTTGTCACTGTGGTTGGTTAAGGGCTTTGCGGCGACGTGGAGCCATCGTAGACGGATCCCAAGTGAGGGCAGAATGAAGGCAAAGGCATTGCTTCTCTGACAGTGGACACATGGGTGCAGATTTGACGTAGGAGCTGTTGGGGAGGGGTGGGGGGACAGGCGAGTGTGTGGGAGGGAGTGAAGTCGTGTGATTTCCCCGTGCATCTGTGCGTGCAACTGTGGGTGGTGGAGCTGGTGCCTGGGGAGGCAGGACTGGACCCTGGGTGCCAACACTGGGGCAGGGTTTAGAGCTCCTGGCCCTGCGTCCCTCGGTCCCCAAGGCTCACCTGGCTTAGCTGGGGAGCATAACAGAGAAGCTGCTCAGCAACGTGGAAGAGTCACTGGAATTCCAAGAACTGTGTGTGTGTGTGTGTGTGTGTGTGTGTGTGTGAGAGAGAGAGAGAGCGCGCACCTCAATCTCCTCCTCTGTAAATGGGCATACTGATATTAGCTGGACTTGTGTACCCTGGATTATTGGGATGGATCAGCCTGTGAGCCCTACACCAACAGGATGCTGTTCGCATAAGCACATCTCAGCCTCCCAGGAGTCCTGTAGACCCAGCACCTGTAGTCCCAGCTACTCAGGAGGCTGAGATGGGAGGATTGTTTGAGCCCGGGAGTTGGAGGCTGCAGTGAGCTGTGATTGCACCACTGTACTTCAGCCTGGGTGACGGAGTGAGACCCTGTCTCAAATAAATAAATAAATAATGAAAGATGGGGAAAGAGAAGAAATTTAGGAGCCCAAGAATGAAGCTGAGGCGAACCTTGGGGTTTAATTGAAGTTGATGGTTGAGGCAGCCCCGCAGGCTGTTCTGAACCACTGATGTTTCTATGTGTGGCTCTGAAATGGACGCAGAGGATAACATATTCTGGGTAATCCGCTCATAGCTGCATAAGGCTTTCTTCGCTGTTGTTGCTTTGTAGAGATGGGGTCTCACTATGTTGCCCAGGCTGGTCTTGAATTCCTGGGTCAAGGAATCCACCTTGACCTCCCAAAGTGCTGAGATTACAGGCGGGAGCCGCAACACCCAGCCCTTTGTTGTTTTGTTTACGCGTTACCTTTATTTAAAAAAATTTGGGGGGATAATTTTAGTTGCGAAGATGGTGCAGAGGGTCCCCGCACACACACCATCCACCCGGTGTCCCCTTGCGTTGATACCTTTGACCATAGAACAAAGAGCAAAACTAAGGCATCCCCGTAGGTGCCGCACTCAGTCTTCCCCCCGATATTTCTGTTCTACGTTGGAATCCAGGATCCCACATTGCATTTAGGAGCTGTGTTAATTTTAAATGATACAACTCGTAAGTGCTTGGAAGGTTATTTTTTAATCTCTGCGTTTTTCTCTGTTTCCCTTGGTATCACTCATGTTTATCAGCGTTTTCCCTCCCACACGATTACTGACTCCCTTCTCCTCTGTCCACGTTATAAAGCTGAGAGAACACAAGATATCATTGCTGCAGATAGTTTTCTCACAAACACCTCTTCCCATGAAAGCTAACAAAAAGACCATAGACAAAATGAAAAAAAAAAAAGACCGAGCTTATTAAATTTCCTGTAGGCTTGCTGAGTGATTTATTTCATGATGTTGGGGCGATGGAGGAGGGGAGGTTTTCCCGGGCAGATTCAGGCCCGAGGACAGGGGACAGACAACAGCTGCCTGTTCCATAAACAGGCTTTGGCTGCCGTGGGACCAAAGATGGGGAATCGAATGGGATGGAGGTGTCCGAAAACTGTGATCGTCTTGGATTAGGTGAAGGAAAAAACAAACAAACCAACAAAAACAAAAACAAAAAAACTACACAGACAGGTGGGCAAGACAGTCAAAGCGCTGAGACAGAGGCTGGGGGTGTGATGGTGCAGGCTTGTAGTCCCAGCTATTTGGGAGGCTGAGGCAGGAGAATCACTTGAGCACAGGAAGTTGAAACCAGCTGGGCGAGATAGCAAGACCCCGTCTGTACAAAAATTTTAAAAATCAGCCAGGCATGGTGGTGTGCACCCGTAGCCCCAGCTACTTAGGAAGCTGAGGTGGGAGGATGGCTTCAACCCAGGAATTGGAGGCTGTGGTGAGCTGTGATAACACCACTGCACTCCAGACTCTGTCTCAAAATAAATAAATAAATAAATAATTTTTAAAAAAGAGATGGAGAAAGAGAAGAAATTTAGAAACTCAAGAATGAAGCTGAGGTGAACCTTTGGGTTTCATTGAAGCTGCTTGGAAAAAAAAAGGGAACCCAAGGGCCCGAATTTCTCCTTGGAGAGGTTGAACCGTGGTTTTGAGTGACTAGAAGACATTAAAAGCAGAGAGGGAGACCCTGTCTCTACCAAAAATTTAAAAAATTAGCCGGGCGTGGTGGCATGCGCCTGTAGTCCTAGCTACTCAGGAGGCTGAGAGGGGAGGATTGCTTGAGCCCAGGAGGTTGAGGCTTCAGTGAGCTGTGATTGCATCACTGCACTCCTGCCTGGGTGACAGAGTGAAACCCTATCTCAAAAAACAAAAAAGTAAATAAAAAAGAACACCAGACAGAAGATCCCTGGGACCTGCAGTCCTGTGTATTGGTTATTGGTTACTGCATAACAAATGTCTCCCAAAGTTAGCCAACTAAAAAAACAGACATTTATTATGTCACAGTTTTTGTGGGGCAAGGATTTGGGAGGGATTTATCTGGGTGGTTCTGGCCCAGAGTGTCTCATGACGTTGCAGTTAAGACATGGGCCAGGGGCCGGGCACAGTGGCTCACGCCTGTAATCCCAGCACTTTGGGATGCCAAGGTGGGTAGATCACAAGGTCAGGAGATTGGGGCTAACACGGTGAAACCCTGTCTCTACTAAAAATTCAAGAAAATTAGCTGGGCGTGGTGGTGGCACCTGTAGTCCCAGCTACTGGGGAGGCTGAGGCAGGAGAATGGTGTAAACCTGGGTGGCGGAGCTTGCAGTAAGCCGAGATCGCGCCACTGCACTCCAGCCTGGGAGACAGAGTGAGACTCCCTCTCAAATAAATAAATAAATAAATAAATAAACCAGTCGTCGTGGCATGTGCCTGTAATCCCAGCTACTAAAAATACAAAAAATTAGCTGGGCATGGTGGTGGATGCCTGTAGTCCCAGCTGCTCAGGAGGCTGAGGAGGAGAATGGCATGAATCCAGGAGGCGGAGCTTGCAGTGAGCCGAGATCATGCCCCTGCACTCCAGCCTGGGCGACAGAGTGAGACTGTTTAAAAAAAAAATACATGGGCCAGGGCTGCCTCATCTGAAAGCTCGTCTGGGGCAGGAGGAGCCACGCCCAAGCTGGTGCCCTCATGCGGCTTTTGGTGGGAGGCCTCAGTTCCTCACCACGTGGGAATCACCATAGTGCTGCTTGAGCATCCTGACAACATGGCTGCTTGCTTCATCCAGGGCTAGTGATTCACAGGAGAGAAAGAACAAAGCCATAGTGCTTCTATGATCTAACCTCAGAAGTCTAGCTCCATTGCTTCTGGTACATTCTATTCTTTACAAGTGAGTCAGTAAGTCCAACACACACTCAAGGAGAGGGAAATTAGGCTCTGCTAGGTGAGGAGAGCAAATAATTTTGTGGGATATTTAGAAACCACCACATCTATAACCTTGGGCAAGTTACCTAACTCTTCTGTGCCTCCAGTTCGTCTTTGGTCAGAATAGAACCAGTCTCACAGGAGAACTGTGGCAATAAATGAGATGATAACTGTAAATATTGTTTAACACCTGTCACACAGAAAATGCTTATCTACCTTTTTTTTTTTTTTTTTTTTTTCCGAGATGGAGTCTTGCTCCATTGCCCAGGCTGGAGTGCAGTGGTAGAATCTCGGCTCCCTGCAACCCTGCCTCCTGGGTTCAAGTGATTCTCCTGCCTCAGCCTCCCAAGTAGCTGGGATTACAGGTGCACGCCATCATGATTGGCTTATTTATTTATTTATCAGAGGGAGTCTTGCTCTGTCTCCCAGGCTGGAGTGCAGTGACGCGATCTCGGCTCACTGCAAGCTCCGCCCTTCAGGTTTACACCATTCTCCTGCCTCAGCTTCCCGAGTAGCTGGGACTACAGGCGCCCGCCACCACGCCCAGCTAATTTTTTGTATTTTTAGTAGAGGTGGGGTTTTACCATGTTAGCTACGATGGTCTTGATCTCCTGACCTCGTGATCTGCCCGCCTTGATCTCCCAAAGTGCTGGGATTACAGGTGTGAGCCACTGCGCCCGGCCCATGACTGGCTCATTTTTGTATTTTTAGTGAAGACAGGGTTTCACCATGTTGGCCAGGCTGGTCTCAAACACCCGACCTCAAGTGATCCACCTGCCTCAGCCTCCCAAAATGTTGGGGTTACAGGCATGAGCCACCATGCCTGGCCTTATCCACTATTTTTTTTTTTTTTTTTTTTTTTTTTTTTTTTTTTTTGAGACGGAGTCTGCTTCTGTCAGCTTCAGGCTGGAGTGCAGTGGCTGTGATCTCGCTCACTGCAAGCCTCGGGCCTCCCGCTGGTTCACGCTTATTCTGCCTCAGCCTCCCAGTAGCTGGGACTACAGGCTCGCCACTGCACCCGGCTAGTTTTTGTATTTTTAGTAGAGATCGGTTTCACCTTGTTAGCCAGGATGGGATCTCCTGACCTTGTGATCCGCCCGTCTCGGCCTCCCAAAGTGCTGGGATTACAGGCTTGAGCCACCGCGCCCGGCCTTATCCACTTATTTTTATTAAAGGCACATTTTTCCGTGTTATAGCTCTTGAGGAATGATGTACCAGCTATAGTTATCAAAGTGTCACCCTCTGGATTTGTGGGGCTGGAGGTGCAGAGGGAAATAACTTGCTCTTTCCGGAAGCATTAGGCTACGGAATGGAGAGACAGCACGTGGCGGTTGTGCTTTTCCTGGCTCCCCTTTCCCAATGGTTAAGGGAAGACGAATGGGAATTAAGCAGCTCCAGGCTCTGCATGTGGCAGAAACCATCCTACCATCTACTCGAATTTTGCAGTTTGCACAATTCAAGAGACAAAAAATAAAAATAAAGCAGAGAATGTGAAAGGCACAGTAGGGTGACTGCCAGGAGGATATAGCTGAGTATGTCAGGCAGGAGACACAGCCTGTGCAAAGGCCCTGAGGCTGGACCATGCTGTGTGTGTTTGGGGATCAGCGAGGGGGCCAGTGCAGCTGGGGCTGAGGGAGGGAGGGGTTGGAGATGAGGACGGTTAGACCCGGTCGCTGTGGGGAGGTTTGGGCAGAGGCGGGACGGCATCTGACACGGGTCTTAGCTGTCTCCCTGAGGCTCCCCATTGAGAACAGACCCAGGAAGGGGAAGATGGAAATGGCATTTTGGGAGCCTGGGCAATGCTCTGCTTAGACCGGGCTAAACATGGCGTAGGGGCCCAATTCTAGATTTACCCTGTAGACGGCCCGACAATGTTTTTGGATGGACTGGGTTTGGGATGTGCCAGGGCATCAAGGATAAA
This sequence comes from Papio anubis, assembly GCF_008728515.1. Taxonomy (NCBI): domain Eukaryota; kingdom Metazoa; phylum Chordata; class Mammalia; order Primates; family Cercopithecidae; genus Papio; species Papio anubis. Next base: position 49,227,295 of record NC_044995.1, on the reverse strand, counting down.
CCCAGTTTATTTTTTATTTTATTTATTTTATTTTTATTTTTATTTTTTTTTGAGACAGAGTCTTGCTCTGTCGCCCAGGCTGGGGTGCAGTGGCCGGATCTCAGCTCACTGCAAGCTCCGCCTCCCGGGTTTATGCCATTCTCCTGCCTCAGCCTCCCGAGTAGCTGGGACTACAGGCACCCACCACCTCGCCCAGCTAGTTTTTTGTATTTTTTAGTAGAGACGGAGTTTCACTGTGTTAGCCAGGATGGTCTCGATCTCCTGACCTCGTGATCCGCCCATCTCGGCCTCCCAAAGTGCTGGGATTACAGGCTTGAGCCACCGCACCTGCCCTATTTTTATTTTTAGACAGAGTCTCGCTCTGTCACCCAGGCTGGAGCACAGTGGTATAATTTCAGCTCACTGCAACCTCCGCCTCCCGGGTTCAAGCGATTCTTCTGCCTCAGCCTCCTGAGTAGCTGGGATTACAGGTGTGTGCCACCGCACCCAGCTAATTTTGTATTTTTAGTACAGATGGCGTTTCACCATGTTGGCCAGGCTGGTCTCGAACTCCTGACTTCAGGTGATCCACCCACCTCGGCCTCCCAAAGCGCTGGGATTACAGACGTGAGCCACCGCGCCCGGCCCAAACCCAGGTTTTTAAAAAAAATTTTTGTACCCGAGTGACTATAAAAGTGAAGCTGCTGTCTGAACTGGGAAGACTGTGGGAGGAGCAGGTATTTTTGTGAAGATGAGAAGAGTGAGGAGGGATATGAGAGCTCAGTTTGGTCACTGTCAAATTTAAGAAGCCTGTTAATGATTGTATTAGCTTTTGTTTGTTTTTTTAAGACAGGGTCTTGCTCTGTCACCCCCACCCAAGCTGCAGTGTAGTGGCTTGATCACAGCTCACTGCAGCCTCAACATCCTGGGCTCAAGTGATCCTCCTGCCTCAGCCTCCCAGGTAGCTGGGACTACAGGTGTGTGCTACCACCCTGGCTAATTTTTGATTTTTTTTTTTTTTTTGGTAGAGATGGGGTCTCATTATGTTGCCCACACTAATCTCAAACTCCTGGGCTCAAGTGATCCTCCTACCACAGCCTCCCAAAGTGCTGGGATTACGGACCTGAGCCACTGCATCTGACCTAGTTTTCTGCAAATTACGGCAAATGTAGCAACTTGAAACAGCTCCTGTTTACTGTCTCATGGTTTTGTGGTTTCTGTGGGTTGCGTGTCTGGGCATGGTTTGGCTGTCTCCTCTGCTCAGGGTCTGACAAGGCTGCAATCAGAGTGTTGGCTGGGCTGTGATCTCATCAGAAACTCAACTGAGGATGGCCAAGTGCAGTGGCTCATGCCTGTAATCCCAGCACTTTGGGAGGCCAAGGCTGGCAGATCACTTGAGGTCAGGAGTTCAAGACCAGCCTGGGCAACATAACGAAACCCCATCTCTACTGAAAATACAAAAATTAGCAAGGTGTGGTGGTGTGCACCTGTAATCCCAGCTACTTGGGAGGCTGAGGCAGGAGAATTGCATGAACCCAGGAGGCAGAGATTGCAGTGAGCCAATATTGTGCCACTGTACTCTAGCCTCGGTGACAGAGACTTCATTTCAAAAAAAAAAAAAATATATATATATATATATATATCCCAGACTGGACAACACAGGAAGACCTCGTCTCTACAAAAATTAAAAAAAAAAGAAAAACCCAGCGTGGTAGCATGTACTTGTCCCATCTACTCGGGAGGCTGAGGCAGGAGAATCACTTGAGCCCAAGAGTTCAAGGCTGCAGTGAGCCGAGATTGCACCACTGCACTTCAGCCTGGGTGACGGAGCCAGACCCTAACTCAAAAAGAAAAAAATGCATGACAATATTATGTATCTTGATGACCGAGGTTTTTGGAGCTCACTTTAATTTTTCTCTTAAGGCCCATACCTCCCTCCCGTCACCCTACTCCCTGGCCCCGGATGTCCTCTGCGAAGGCTCTGAGCCCAAAGCTCACTCCTGTTTGAAAACAGACACTGGCAGGTCTCAGAGTGGCATTAAGGACACGCTGGCCCTGAACCAAGACTCTCCCCAGCTGGTCTCATCTGGAGGCTGGAAACAGACATTGCTTCTGCCTCGTTCACAGTCACTCATGGCTCTGCTCGCAAAGTCCTTGCTTGTCCCTCCTTGGGGGCCCCCATATGGCTCCAGATGGTTCCTGACAGATGAAGACAGAAGTGGGTAGGTTGACCAGATGTCCCAGGTCCCAGGTTAAAACTGGAATAGCTGCTGGGCGCAGTGGCTCACGCCTGTAATGCCAGCACTTTGGGAGGCTGAGGCAGGCGGATTGCCTGAGCTCAGGCGTTTGTGACTATCCTGGGCAACACGGCAAAACCCCGTCTCTACTGAAATACAAAAGAAAAAAAAATTAGTCGGATGTGGTGGTGGGCACCTATAATCTCAGCTACCTGGGAGGCTGAGGCAGGAGAATCGCTCAGACCCAGGAGGTGGAGGTTGCAGTGAGCCGAGATCATGCCACTGCACTCCAGCCTGGGTGACAGAGCAAGACTCCCTCTTAACAACAACAAAACCAAAAAAACAAAAATCAAAAAACAAAAATCAAAAAACACAAAACTAGCCTTGAGCAAACCAGGACCAGGACAACTTTGGTCACCCCAAAGCAAACTGAGTCACTGGGTGACAGGGACTCTCACCCCATTACCACCATGTTGAGATAAGAGTAGGACCTCCTGCCTCCCAACTGGGCCAGAGGATGCCAGGAGAGTGGCATCTGTTGGGCTAGAGGCTGGTTGAGCCACAGGCTCAATTTGGAGACATCGATGCCGATGGTTCATTATTTTGGTGCGATCTCAGTTCACTGCAACCTCCGCCTCCTGGGTTCAAGGTGGGATTATAGGCGCCCGCCACCATGCCCGGCTAATTTTTGTATTTTTAGTAGAGATGGGGGCCAGGCTGGTCTCAGACTCTTGACCTCAAGTGATCCACCTGCCTTGACCTCCCAAAGTCCTGGGATTACAGGCATGAGCCACCATGCCCGGCCCATTCTTTTTTTCTTCCCTGTATCTTGGTGCACAGTTCAGATCTGAGATCCCACGTCCATCCTTCTCGAAGCTTTTTCCTGTAACGCGGGTGGGCGAGTCTCCTACTGATCTCTTTGGTTTTAAAGTGACACATTTTTCTTTTTGGTTTGCCTGGGAGCATTCTCACGTATCTCTCAAACCTGGCCGGTAACTTACCCTCCTACATTGCTTTAAAAAAAATATAAATGATACCTCCTTTTGTCAAGGGCTTCCTCCCACTTCAAGGTCACCGGTGAACCTCCGTGCCCACTCTTGTTTCTCAAAATGGGTTATCTTCCCTCCTCCTACCTGTGTATTTCATTCTCTCCCACCCCCAGTCTTTGGAAAAAAAGATAATAAAACTCTAGAAGATATTTTGTACTCTGAGATTAGCAGTGTGAAGGACCTTCCAGAACCTTCTCTCTCTGCCTTTCTCTGAATTAAAATGCCCGCTTGTCTGAGACCGGCTGTCTCCACTGCATCTGAGTGATAAGATAAAGATTCATCGAAATGGGCAGGTTTTATTTTTGGTCTGCCCAGCACTAAATGATTTTGTTTTGGCTGACTTTTTTGTTTGTCTTTTTTAAAACCCTAAACGGACTTTGCAGCTTAGTAAGAATTTATTTCAATTTAGAAATATGGGTGTTCTAAGCTCTTTTTTTTTTTTTAATTTAAAAAAAATTTATTTTTTCCTGAGACAAGGTCTCGCTCTATCACCCAGGCTGGAGTGCAGTGGCACAATCGCAGCTCACTGCAGCCTCGACCTCCTGGGTGTAAGTGATCTTCCTGCCTCAGCCTCCAAAGTAGCTGGGACCACAGATGTGCACCACCACGCCTGGCTAATTATTTTTATTTTTTGTGGAGATGGGAATCTCGCTATGTTGCTCACGCTGGTCTAAACTCCTGGCCTCAAGTGATCCTCCCTCCTTGGCCTCCCAAGGTGCTGGGATGACAGGTGTGAGCCACTGCGCCCAGCCAGAAACTTGGGTTTTAAATGGACTTTGCATTATAATGAGATGGGTAATTCACCCAGGATGAATTCAGCCTTCAGCTTTTGCTTTCTTTTTTTATTTTTATATATTTATTGATTTTTGAGACACAGTCTCACTCTGTTGCCCAGGGCTGGAGTGCAGTGGAGCAGTCTGGGCTCACTTCAACCTCCACCTCCCAGGTTCAAATGATTCTCGTGCCTCAGCCTCCCAAGTAGCTGGGATTACCGGTGCACGCTTGGCTAATTTTTTTTGTATTTTTAGTAGAGATGGGGTTTTGTTATGTTGGCAGGTTGGTCTCAAACCTGGCCTGAAGTGAGCCTCCCACTTTGGCCTCCCACAGTGCCGGGATTACAGGCGTGCACCACCACGCCCAGCTAATTTTTGTATTTTTAGTAGAGACGGGGTTTCGCCGTGTTGGCCAGGGTGGTCTCGAACTCCTGACTTCAAACGATCCACCCGCCTCAGCCTCTCAAGGTGCTGGGATTACAGGCATGAGCCACAGTGCCCGGCCAGCTTTTGCTTTCTTTGCCGTACACGTGGCCTAGGGAGGTTGCAGCTTGGAGGTTTTCAGCCAACGTTTTGCTGATTTATTCTTGGGTAAACTCGTCAGCTTTTCACTGAAGCAACAAATGCTTTTGTCTGCACCAACTATTTGCAAAGTACTTTACAGGGAGATTTGAGCAAGGCAGAGAGGTAAACAAGGCTTGTGTCTATCCTTGAGGAGTTGAGAGGAGTCTAGAAGGTTGTGTACATTGGGCACATCTGGGCAGTGCCTTATAACTTTTTCCCAAGCTATGGAACTCTGACCCCTCCGCGGCTTCACTGCTTCTCAAGTTACTGCGTCAGCACCAGACTCCTTTTTCTTGTATTCACGGTGACAAGGAGAGGCTCAAAATCCCGCCTGTCCATTAATTTCTTGCTGATTTCTCTCAACAATCTTTTTTTTTTTTTTTTTTAAATAAGAGAGGTAGGGCGCAGTGGCTCACGCCTGTAATCCCAGCACTTTGGGAGGCCAAGGCCGGTGGATCACCTGAGGTCAGGAGTTCGAGACCAGCCAACCAATATGGTGAAACCCTGTCTCTACTAAAAATACAAAAATTAGCTGGGTGTGGTGGTGGACACCTGTAGTCCCAGTAACTTGGGAGGCTGAGGCGAGAAGATCGCTTGAACCCGGGAGGCGGAGGTTGCAGTGAGCTGAGATTGCGCCACTGCACTCCAGCCTGGAGACAGAGTGAGACTCCGTCTCAAAAAAACAAAACAAAACAAACAAAAAAACACCCCTCAAAAACCCAAAGACCCTGTTTGAGGCCCCTGCGTTGTTCTGGTTGTCTCTGGGGAGTCCCTAACCAGGCTTGGAAGAAGTTCTTGGAGGAAGGTTTCTTCTCTGACCACCGGCTGGCTCTGGCCTCTTGCCCATGAGCCTCTACGGCCTTGGTGGGATGGACGCTGAGTGCCTAAGCCTGATGTTGTGTTGGTTGTGTTGTGTTGATTGTATTGTGTTCTTCTCTAGACAGCACCAAAGGAGGTGAAGAGCGTTTCCTTTAGGGACCATCCTTGTAGCAGCTCCTGCTCTCTGCCTTGGTTTGTTCACAACCTACATATCCTGGCACCAGCTGGCGCAGAACTTGGCTCCATGACTAAACAGGTCCCGTGGAGGAGATGGCGCTGGGCGGGGCTGTGCCAGACGCACTCTGGTGTCCGCTGAGGCCTTCCCTGGTGGAGACTCCTGCCCCCCACTCTGTCGCCTTCTGGTCTCTTCCTCCACGGCACCGACCTCTTCCTTCTGTTGGCCACCAAGAGGGTGGCCAATGACCCCATGTCTACACGTGGCAGTTTAGGAGCCCCACTGGGAAGAAGGCGTCTCCGTCTCTGCTTCTGTTAGTTGAACCGTAAGAAACTGATCTTGTTCTATAGACTTTGGTCTTAAAAAGTGGCAGTTTTATAAAGTTGAAACTCAAGGATGCAAAAGAACTTGGTGGCCTGCTTGGGTCATATGCAACCTCTTGGGTCCATCACTGATGGGGATAGAGGGGTGAGCACTGTGATTGCCAGGTCAGGGTCCAGTGTGGACCAATCACTGATGTGGATGGAGGGGTGGATACTGTGATTGGCAGGCCAGGGTCTAGTGTGGACCAATCACTGGGTGGAGATGGAGGAGTGGATACTGTGATTGGCAGGCCAGGGTCTAGTGTGGACCAATCGCTGGGTGGAGATGGAGGGGTGGAAGCTGTGATTGGCAGGCTTGTGTTCAGTGTGGACCAATCACTGATGGAGAGAGAGGGAGTAAACATTGTGATTGGCAGACCTAGTGGCTAGCACCATGATTGGCCACCCCACCAGGACAGCAGGGATGAGGTAGACCTTCATTGAAGAAAGGGATGCTGGGCAGACAAAAATGACATTGCCACCACACATACCCTAGAAAATTACAACTGAAGAGATAAAGTCGATCAATGACCTGGGGAAACTGAGGCCTGGAGAATTTCATTGCCTTGCTGGGAGTCCTGGAAGTCTCAGGGTGAAGTGAGGATCTGGATATTATGAGTTGGACAGCTCCCATTTGCAGGGTGCTCCTCCTGCAAAGATGCAAGATGCGCAGTAAACCATTCGGCTGTCTCCAAAGTCAGCATCGAGGAGCGCTGCCCCAGGGAGCATGTGTGGGCTTCCTGGTGCTGCTGGAATAAGACGGGCCTCCCCGGGCCAAAGTCAAGGTGTGGACAGGGCTGGTCCCTCCTGGGGGCTCCAGGCGAGAATCTGTTCCCACCTTTCCCAGTGTCTAGAGGCACCTACATCCCTTGCTCGGGGACCCTTCCTCTCCCTTCATAGCCACAGCACAACCTCTTCCAGTCTCCCTCTGACCATCCCCTCCCACCTCCTGTCGTGAGGACACTATGGGGATATCAGGCCCCCCAGATCATCAGGATTATCTCTCATCTCCATGACCTTCACTCAGTCCCACCTGCAGAGTCATTATGACCATGGAAGGCACCATATTTACAGATTCTGAGATTAGGAACTGGATGTCAGAATCATTATTCTGCAGCCACAGAACCCACCCAAGATGTCATTTCTCTTTTTTTCTTTTTGAGACAGTCTTGCTCTGTTGCCCAGGCTGCAGTGCAGTGGCACAACCTTGGCTCACTGAAACCTCCGCCTCCCAGGTTCAGGCGATTCTCCTGCCTCAGCCTCTTGGGTAGCTGGGATTACAGGCATGCACCACCATGCCCGGCTAATTTTTGTATTTTTAGTAGAGATGGGGTTTCGTTATGTTGGCCAGGCCGGTCTCAAACTGACCTCAAATGATCCACTGTCCTTGGCCTCCCAAAGTGCTGAGATGACAGGCATGAGTCCAAGATGCGTTTCTAGGAATGTACCCAGAGACACTGTCAGATTCTCTGGACCGAGGAGTCAAGGCTCTTTCTGAGCTGTGGTTCAAAGGAAGATTCTGCTGCCCGATTTCTGCCCGCTCTCCACCAGGCCTGCCAGCTGCCGGGATGCAATTTCTCTGAGCTCCGAGGAGGGCCAGGCAGGGTCGTGCCGGGGCAGAGGCTCAGCAACGCGTGTCTGACCCAGTGTGCCCAGAGCCTGAGAAGCTAGAGTGGCCGCAGGCTGGCTTCTCCTGAGTCCCTTTCTGTTCACAGATCCCCACTCCTGGCTATCTGCATGTGTTCATTTCTGCATGGAGACAGTTTAGGTGTGCCCCACAGTGGATGTCCCTGGGGCTCTTGGCTCTATTGTTACTGGCCACCGGCTCTCACAGCTCACATTTCAGTCCTGCATATGTCAGTTCCTCGTACTTTCTTTCTTTCTTTTTTATTGTGTGTATGTATGTATGTATTTATTTGCGATGGGGTCTTACTATGTTGCCCAGGCTGGTCTCAACCTCCTGGACCCAAGCAGTCCTTCTGCCCCAGCCTCCCAAAGTGCTGGTATTACAGGCATGAGCCACCACACCTGGTCTTCCTTTCTTTCCTTCTTCCTTTCCCTCCCCTTCCCCCCTCCTTTCCCCCTTCTTCCTCCCCTCCCCTCCCTCCCTCGCTTCCTGCCTCCCTCCCTTCCTGCCTTCCCTCCATCTTTCCTCCTCTCTCTCTCCCCTTTTTTTTTTTTTTCTGAGACAGGGTCTCGCTCTGTCACCCAAGCTGGAGTGCAGTGGTGTGATCATAGCTCACTGCAGCCTCGACCTCCCAGGCTCAAGTGATCCTCGTGCCTCAGCCTCCCAAGTAGCTGGGACTACAGATATGTTCCACTATGCCTGGCTAATTTTTAACATTTTTTTGCAGAGACAGGGTCACACTCTGCCACCCAGGCTGGCACAATCATAGCTCATTACAGCCTCGATCTCCTGGGCCCATGTTATTGACCCTCCCGCCTCAGCCTCCTGAGTAGCTGAGACTACTGGCATGCACCACCATGAAAGGTCAATTTTAAAATTTTACATTTTGTAGAGATGGGGTCTCACTATGTTGCCCAGGCTGGCCTCAAACTCCTGGCCTCAAGCGATTCTCTTGCCTTGGCTTCCCAAAGTGTTGGAATGACAGGCGTGAGCTGCCACACCTGACCCCCCTTTTCCTTATAAATTAGCCAGTCTCAGGTATTAATTTACAGCAGGACAAAAATGGACTCAGACAACTGTGTTTAGGCATTACTTATAGGGTGACAACTGTCCTGGTTTAATTGGAATTGAGTGGTTTCCTGAGACATGAGACTTTCAGTGCTGAATAGGGACAGTCCTGGGCAAACTGGGACCATTGGTCCCTGTAAATGTTGGTGGGTTACTGTGTCAGTCTGTTCTCATGCTGCTAATGAAAGCATACCCAAGGCTGGGCGTGGTGGCTCACGCCTGTAATCCCAGCACTTTGGGAGGCTGAGGCAAGTGGATCACGAGGTCAGGAGTTCAAGACCAGCCTGTCCAATATGGTGAAACCCTGTCTCTACTAAAAATTAAAAAATTACCCAGGCGTGGTGATGCACGCCTGTAGTCCCAGCTACTTGGGAGGCTGAGGCAGAATTACTTGAACCCAGGAGGCAGATGTTGCAGTGAGCCGAGATTGTGCCACTGCACTCCAGCCTGGGTGACAGAGCAAGACTCCATCTAAAAAAAAAAAAAAAAAACCTACCTCAGACTAGGTAATTTATAAATGAAAAAGGGGTTTAATTGACTCACAGTTCAGCATGGCTGGGGAGGCCTCAGGAAACATAATCATGGCGGAAGGGGAAGCAAACATGTCCTTCTTCACATGGTGGCAGGAGAGAGAATGAAAGCCCAGCAAAGGGGAAGCCCTTTATAAAACCATCAGATCTTGTGAGAACTCACTACTATGAGAACAGGATGGGGGAAAGCAGCCCCGTGATTTAATGATCTCCACCTGGTCCCTCCCATGACACGTAGGGATTATGGGAACTACAACTGAAGATGAGATTTGGGTGGGGACACAGCCAAACCCTATCAGATACCTGGAGGGAGAAATCAAGAATGTAGGTGGCAAAGCTTTCTAAATGTGCTCGATGTGGAACAGCTCTCCAGCAACTGTGTCCTCAGACCAAACCTGAGCTTCTGATGGGGCTGTTGGGCCTTCCTGCCTCCCCTCTCACAGTTCTCCTATACCCTGCCCCACACTAGGCCCTGACGTTCCCTAAACTCTTCCCTCCCTCCCTCCTTCTCTCTCTCTCTCTCTTTTCTCTCTCTCTCTCTGTTTCTCTCTCTTTCTCATTTTCTCTTTTCTCTTTCTCTCTCTTTCTTTTCTCTTGCCCATCTCAAGTGCAGTGGCACAATCACGCCTCACTGCAGTCTCAACCTCCTTGGCTCACAGATCCTCAGCCTCCTGAGTAGCTGGGACTACAGGTGCATGCCACCACGCCCAACTAATGTTTCTATTTTTTATAGAAATGGGGTCTTACTATGTTGCCTAGGCTGGTCTCGAACTCCCATAGTGCTCAGCCTCCCATAGTGCCTCAGCCTCCTGTGGTGCTGGGATTACAGGCATGAGCCACTGCACTTGGCCGGTTGTAATTAACTTTAGTTTTAATAGCCACATGGGGCCAGTGGCTGCCATTTTGGACCTTGCTGGTGTAGTTGTATGACTGTTTATGCTCTCAGCTCCCACTTAGTGGGAGAATCATGCAGAGAGTCATGAGACTGATGCAAGAGGATCATTTAAGCCCAAGAATTTGAGACTGCAATGAGCTATAATTGTGCCACTGCACTCTAGCCTGGGCCACAGAGTGAAACCCTATCAAAAAAAAAAAAAAAAAAAAAAAAACAGGTGAAGTGGCTCATGCCTGTAATCCCAGGACTTTGGGAGGCCAAGATGGGCGAATCATTTGAGGTCTAGAGTTCAAGACCAGCCTGGTCAACATGAAAAAACCCCGTCTCTACTGAAAAAAAAAAAAAAATTAGCCAGGCATGGTGGCATGTGCCTGTAATCCCAGCTACTGGGGAGGCTGAGGCAGTAGAATTGCTTGAACCTGAGAGGCAGAGGTTGCAGTGAGCCAAGGTTGTGCCACTGCAGTCCAGCCTGGGTGACAGAGCAAGACTCCACCAAAAAAAACAAAACAAAACAAAACAAAAAACAGTGGATTCTTCCCCAGTCGAGCCTCAGATGAGAATGCAGCCCAGCTAGCACCTGGGTTGCAGCCTTATGAGACCCTGAGCAGAAGGCCCAGCTAAACCCTGTCAGAATCCTGACCCCAGGAAATGAGGAGGTAACAAGTGCATGTTGTTGGCAGCTGCTAAGTTTGTGCTGATTTGTTACACAGCAGTAGCTGACTGATACACTTTCTCTACATTAGTCTTGACTTCTTTGCTCCTGCCACAGGGATTCTAGATACTTTATCCCTGCCATGTAGAATCCGTTCCCTCCACTGGATGCTTGCTCAATTCCTATTTATCCTTCCGAACTTGGATAACTCATCGCTCTCTCGGAAAACCGTCCCCTGACCGCCTGTCTAAATCAAAGACCCCTGTACACAGATTCGAAGTTCTGGTTGTGCTTCTAGTTTTGAGCCATCCTTGGAGCATCGTGTTAATGGTTCTGGGCCTCTTCCACTCAGATGTAAACTCTCTGAGCTCGGAGAATCGTATCTGTCTCATTCAGGATACAACGCAGCCAGACCTGGCCCATCGTAAAGGTTGGCTCGATGGAGACCGAAATGAATGGCCCTTCTATATTTGATGCTAAATAGCCGTGGAGTCCTTTCTGTGAACCAATGATGGTGATGACAAGACCATTTAGAGAACACAGGAATCCTCAGAAAACCCGCAGGGCAGGGTCAGCAGAGGCAGCTGGGGTTGAATGAACACAGTGTGTGGGTGTGTGTGTGTTGGGGAGTGAGCTCATGCTCTAAATGTGCCTTTTCCAGCTCGAATCACAGAAGGGAATCTTGGTGTCTTTTGTTTCTAAACCATCCATCAAGTGATTCTTGGAGATTCTCTGGCTCCTCTGAAGGCCGTTCAACTCAAGTGTAAGAGTAAACGGGAAAGTGTGGTGCGGCCTCACTCCCCGCCACCCCTGCCTCTCTCCATGCTACCCCTGCCTCGCTCCCCACCGCCCCTGCCTCGCTCCCCACCGCCCCTGCCTCGCTCCCCACCGGTGGCCCCTGCCTCGATCCCCGCCGCCCCTACCTCACTCCCCATCAATCCCGCTACATCTCTCCTTTCTCGTTGGCTCTGGATGGTGGCGGCCAGGCATGGAGTGGCCCTTCCCAGAGGGACACGTTCCCCTGAGGAGGGAAGATTCTGGCTGGGCCCCAGCATAGGATTGCCAGACTCAACAGTAACACATTCAGCACCCTCGGAGACATTAGAATTTCAGACATGTATTTATTCATTCATCCATTATTTTGAGATGGAGTCTCACCCTGTCACCCAGGCTTGAGTGCAGTGGCGCAATCTCGGCTCACTGCAACCTCTGCCTCCCAGCTTCAAGAGACTGACCTGTCTCAGGCTCCCGTGTAGCTGGGACTACAGGTGTGCAACATCATGCCTGGCTAATTTTTATATTATTATTATTTTTTTAGATGGAGTTTTGCTCTCTTTGCTCAGGCTGGAGTGCAATGGCACGATCTCAGCTCACCGCAACCTCCTGCTCCTGGGTTCAAGCGATTCTCCTGCCTCAGCCTCCTGAGTAACTGGGATTATAGGCATGTGCCACCACGCCCAGCTAATTTTGTATTTTTAGTAGAGATGGGGTTACTAGAGACGGGGTTTCACTGTTGGTCAGGCTGGTCTCAAACTCCCGACCTCAGGTGATCCACCTGCCTCAACCTCCCAGAGTGTTGGGATAACAGGCATGAGCCACAGCACCCAGCCAGAATTTCAGATTAACAACCAAAACATTTCTTTTTTAAACAGGGTCTCACTCTGTGTCGCCCAGGCTGGAGTGCTCACTGCAGCCTCTACCTCTGGGGTTCAAGTGATTTTCCTGCCTCATCCTCCCAAGAAGCTGGAATTACAGGCATGCGTCAACACGCCCGGCTAATTTTTGTAGTTTTGTTAGAGATGGATTTTCACCATGTTGGCCAGGCTAGTCTCAAACTCCTGATGTCAGGGGATCTGCCCGCCTCGGCCTCCCAAAGTGCTGGGATTACAGGCCTAAGCCAGCACACCTGGCCAAAACATTTTTTTTAGTAGGAGAATGTCCCAAATTTCGCACGAGAGAGACATACTTATACTAAAAAACAGATTAGGTACAGAATTCTCCAGAGACAGGACCAGATGAGTGGATACACAGACACATACACACAGATGTATACATGCACACAGACGCGACGCACACATGCACACACAGATGCACACACACAGACACACACAGACCCCACACATGCACCCACACCCACACATGCACACACATAGATGCACACATGCATGCACACAGAACCACACATGTACACACACACATACACACACAGACCCACACATGCACACACAAACACAGATGCACACATATACAGACGCACACACATACAGACGCACACATGCACACAGACCCACACATGCGCACACACACACAGATGCACACATACACATATACAAATGCACACAGACACACATGCACACACACACAGATACAGACCCACACATACACACACAGATCAACACGCACACACACATGCATGCACAGATGCACACACATGCACACACACGCACGCACACACAGATGCACACACGCACACACACAGATTGAGATTTATTTTAAAGATTTGGCTCACACTGAGGGGCTGCAGGTCTGGAATCTGCAGGGCAGGCTGGAGACCTTGAGAAGAGCCGATGCTGCAGTCTCAAGCCCAAAGGCCATCTGGAGGTAGATTTCCCTCCTTCTGGGGAACCTCAGTCTTTTAAGGCCTTCAACTGATTGGGTGAGGCCCACCACATTACTGCTTTATTCAATATCTACTGATTTAAATGTTAATTGGGCCAGGTATGGTGGCTCATGCCTCTAATCCCAGCACTTTGGGAGGCCAAGGCAGGTGGATCACCTGAGGTCAGGAATTCCAGACCAGCCTGGCCAACATGGTGAAACCTCATCTCTACCAAAAATACAAAAATTAGCCAGGCATGGTGGCAGGCACCTGTAATTCCAGCTACTTGGGAAGCTGAGGCAGGAGAATTGCTTGAACCTGGGAGGCGGAGGTTGTAGTGAGCCGAGCTTATGCCACTGCACTCCAGCCTGGTGACAGAGCAAGAATCTGTCTCAAAAAAAAAAAAAAAAAAAAAAAAGTTAATTGGGCTGGATGCAGTGGTGCACACCCATAATCCCGGCACTTTGAGAGGCAGGAGGATGGCTTGAAGCCAGTAGTTCCAGACCAGCCTGGGCAACATAGCAAGACCCCATTGCTACAAAAAAAAATTATGATTTAAAAAATTTTCTTAGAGACCGGGTCTCCCTACGTGACCCAGACTGGTCTTGAGCTCTGGGCTCCAGTGATCCTCCCATCTTGGCCTCCCAAGGTGCTGGAATTACAGGCGTGAGCCACTGCACCCTGATTCTACAAAGAAATTTTTTAACTTAGCTGCCGTAGTGGTACACATCCATATTCCAGCTACTCCGGAGGCTGAGGTGGGAGGATCGCTTGAGCCCAGGAGGTCGAGGCTGCAGTGAGCTATGGTCATACCACTGCACTCCAGCCTGGGTGACAGAGTGAGAACCCCCTGTCTCAAAACAATAAAAATAAATAAATAGATGTTAATTGTATCTAAAACTTACCTTCACAGCAACAGCTAGAATAATGTTTGACCAACCAACCAAAGCCCGGCCAAGGTATCGCATAGAGTTAACCGTCCCAGGGACACACTTAGGCTACAAAAGGATGTTTGATTATCTGAAACTCAAGCTCCATGGGGTGCTCTGTATCTCATCCGCCCGCCTAGGCCTGGTTTTCATCCCCACAGGCGTCCAGAACAACTCCATTCCCTCCAGAGAAGCCCTTGGCCACGTGGGCACGTCTGGGGGACCCCACCCAGGGAAACAGAATGGCATTGTTCCCCCAGCTTCCTTTCCTGTGGGTTCCTTTTTTTTTTTTTTTTTTTGAGATGGAATCTCGCTCTGTCGCCCAGGCTGGAGTGCAGTGGCTGGATCTCCGCTCACTGCAAGCTCCGCCTCCCGGGTTCACGCCATTCTCCTGCCTCAGCCTCCCGAGTAGCTGGGACTACAGGCGCCCGCCACCACACCTGGCTATTTTTTTGTGATTTTTAGTAGAGACGGGGTTTCACCGTGTTAGCCAGGATGGTCTCGATCTCCTGACCTCGTGATCTGCCCGTCTCAGCCTCCCAAAGTGCTGGGATTACAGGCTTGAGCCACCGCGCCCGGCCTTCTGTGGGTTCCTAATGGGGAAAAGCGTGTTGGAGGCCAAGCAAGAATCATTCTCCACCCACACAGCGGACACCCAGGGGAGCTGAGGCGGAGGGGAGGCAATGAGATCCACCTTTGCAGAAAATGTGGAGGTGATTCACCCCTTTGGAGAGAAAGGCGTCCCCGCAGGCTGAGAACATGCAGAGTTTGAGGTTAAGGTCTGTTGGGGTCTCACGAGTGCAAAAGAATGTAAGCTAGGGAACCAGGTGTGGTGGCTCCTGCCTGTAATCCCAGCACTTTGGGAGGCCGAGGCGGGCAAATAACCTGGGGTCAGGAGCTCGAGACCACCCTGGCCAACATGGCGAAACCCCATTTCTACTGAAAGTACAAAAATTAGCTGGGCGTGGCCGGATGCGGTGACTCATGCCTGTAATCCCAGCACTTTGGGAGGCTGACGCAGGTGGATCACGAGGTCAGGAGATCGAGACCATCCTGGCTAACATGGTGAAACCCCGTCTCTACTAAAAATACAAAAAATTAGCTGGGCGAGGTGGCCGGCGCCTGTAGTCCCAGCTACTCGGGAGGCTGAGGCAGAAGAATGGCGTGAACCCGGGAAGAGGAGCTTGCAGTGAGCCGAGATCACGCTACTGCACTCCAGCCTGGGCGACAGAGCGAGACTCCATCTCCAAAACATAAACAAACAAACAAACAAATTAGCCGGGCGTGGTGGCGTGCACCTGTAATCCCAGCTACTCAGGAGGCTGAGGCAGGAGAACTGTTTGAACCCGGGAGGCAGAAGTTGTAGTGAGCTGAGATCGTGCCACTGCACTCCAACCTAAGAAAAGAAAAGGCCAGGCGCGGTGGCCCACACCTGTAATCCTATAATCCCAGCACTTTGGGAGGCCAAGGCGGGCGGATTACCTGAGGCCACCGTGGCTACCTTGGCCCATCCCTTGATGAGAAGGGGTCACAGAGGGCGTGAATCCCAGGAGGTGGGATCCCGGTGCTCCCGGTGGAATCTGCTGCAGGTGTCCCGTTACATCCCTCAGGGGCCGGCAGCTGCCCAGTTCTGCTTAGGGATCCATGCGACACAGAGGCAGTTTCTCGTGGAAACCCTGGGTGAATCCCCTGCTCCAACGAGACTGAAAGCGGCAGAAGCACAGACGAAGGTCATGGTGTCGCCGTTGCACACGGCTGCCATCTGGCCGTGTTCTGGGACTCATGTTCGTAAATCCTCTTACATTTCAAAGCCTTAGTGATAACCCATCAGTGGGAGATCACCCAGAACGGTGATAGGCAAATGATTATAAACACCAGAGAGGCGGCCGGGTTCAGTGGCTCACACCTAGAGGCCGAGGCAGGAGGATCACTGGAGGCCAGGAGTTCAAGGCCAGACTGGACAACATAGTGAGACCCCATCTCTACAAAGAAAAAAAAAAGCCGGCGCGGTGGCTCAAGCCTGTAATCCCAGCACTTTGGGAGGCCGAGATGGGCGGATCACGAGGTCAGGAGATCGAGACCATGCTGGCTAACAGGGTGAAACCCCGTCTCTACTAAAAAAAATACAAAAAATTAGCCGGGCGAAGTGGCGGGCGCCTGTGGTCCCAGCTACTCGGGAGGCTGAGGTGGGAGAATGGCGTGAACCCGGGAGGCGGAGCTTGCAGTGAGCTGAGATCCGGCCACTGCACTCCAGCCTGGGCGACAGAGCGAGACTCCGTCTCCAAAAAAAAAAAAAAAAAGAAAAAAAAAATTAACCAGCTGTGGTGGCACACCTGTGGGCCTAGCTACTCTGGAGTCTAAGGCAGGAGGATTGTTGGAGCCTGGGAGGTCAAGGCTGTAGTGAGCTATGATCGCACCACTGCACTCCAGCCTGGGTGACAGAGCAAGACCTTGTGTCTAAAAAATAAAAAATAAAAAAGATTAGATATCTATTCCAGGGGTCAGGAAGCGACATCCTGTGGCTCAGAGCCAGATCTGGTCCTCCCCCTGTTTTCATACAGCCCACCAATCTAAGAATTATTTTTGCATTTTATTATTATTACTGGAGACTGGGTGTCGCTCTGTCACCCAGCCTGGAGTGCCGTGGTGTGATCACAGGTCCTTGCAGCCTCAACCTCCTGGGCTCAAGCAGTCCTCCCACCTCAGCCTCCTGAGTAGCTGGGATCACAGATACATGCCCCACCATGCCTGGCTAATTTAATTTTTATTTTCTGTCGACATGGGGTCTTGCTATGTTGCCCAGGCTGGTCTCAAACTCCTGGACTCAAGCGATTATCCTGCCACGGCCTGCCAAAGAGGTGGGATTACAGGCGTGAGCCACCGCGCCCAGCCAGGATTTGAATTTTAGTGTCCATAAAGTGTGACGGGAACATAGTTGTGTCTAATTCTTTACATGTGGTTGGCTGCTTCAGTGTGATAATGGCAGAGTTAAGGGACATAGTCCTGACTGCCTTGTGAGTATGCAAATATTTACTGCCGGCCGGGTGCCGTGGCTCACACCTGTCATCCCAGCACTTTGGGAGGCCAAGGCAGGAGGCCAGGAGTTTGAGAACAGCCTTTCCAATATGGTGAAACCCTGTCTCTACTAAAAATACAAAAATTACCCAGGTGTGATGGCGTGCGCCTGTGGTCCCAGCTACTTGGGAGACTGAGGCATGAGAATCACTCGAACCTGAGAGGTGGAGGTTGTAGTGAGCTGAGATCGTGACACTGCATGGCACACCTGTGGTCCCAGCACTTTGGGAGGCCGAGGAGGGAAGTTTGCCTGAGGTCAGGAGTTCAAAACCAGCCTGGGCAACATAGCAAGATCCCCTCTCTACAAAAAAATAGAAAAGTGGGAACGGGCGCGGTGGCTCACGCCTGTAATCCCAGCACTTTGGGAGGCCGAGGTGGGTGGATCACCTGAGGTCAGGAGTTCAAGACTAGCCTGGCCAACATGGCGAAACCCCCTCTCTACTAAAAATATAAAAATTAGCTGAGCGTGGTACTGGGCACCTGTAATCCCAGCTACTGGGGAGGCTGAGGCAGGAGACTCGCTTGAACCCGGGAGGCAGAGGTTGCAGTGAGCCGAGATTGTGCCACTGCACGACAGCCTGGGCGACAAGAGCGAGACTCCATCTTGATTGATTGATTGATTGATTGATTGATAGATAGATAGATAGGCAGGCAGGTAGGTAGGTAGATAGATAGATAGACAGAGAGACAGACAGACAGATAGATAGGCAGGTTAGGTAGGTAGGTAGGTAGGTAGATAGATAGATAGATAGATAGGCAGGCAAGTAGGTAGGTACATAGATAGATAGACAGACAGACTGACAGACAGGTAGATAGATAGGCAGGGTAGGTAGGTAGGTAGGTAGGTAGGTAGATAGGTAGATAGATAGGTAGATAGATAGGCAGGTAGGTAGGTAGGTAGGTAGGTAGGTAGATAGATAGAAAAATGAGGCTGGCGTGGTGGCGCACACCTGTGGTCCCAGCTACGGGAGGCTGAGGTAGGAGGACCGCTTAAGTCCAGACATTTGAAGTTGCAGTGAGCCAGGATCGCACCACAGCACTCCAGTCTGGGCAACAGAGAGACTCTCTCTCTCTCTTTAAAAAAAAAAATCGGGGGCCGGGCGTGGTGGCTCAAGCCTGTAATCCCAGCACTTTGGGAGGCCGAGGCGGGTGGATCGCAAGGTCAGGAGATCGAGACTATCCTGGCTAACATGGTGAAACCCCGTCTCTACTAAAAATACAAAAAACTAGCCGGGCGCGGTAGCGGGCGCCTTTAGTCCCAGCTACTTGGGAGGCTGAGGCGGGAGAATGGCGTGAACCCGGGGGGCGGAGCTTGCAGTGAGCCGAGATCGCACCACTGCACTCTAGCCTGGGAGACACAGTGAGACTCCGTCTCAAAAAAAAAAAAAAAAAAAAAATCGGGGATGATGTGTGAAGGTCAGGAGAACTCTGGGTTTTAGGCTGCTGGAGGGATTTAATGTGTGTGTGGCCAGGGATGATGTAATCTGACGAACATTTCAAAGGCACCTTAACTGCTGTGACTGGCTCACAAAGGGGCAAGGGAGGGAGGAAAGAGGCCAGTCGCTGCAGAGGGGATGCTGGTGACCTGTGCTGGTGGCCTTTCCAGAGCCGTAGCTGCACAGATGGTGAGGAATGACTGGATTAGGAATCTGTTTTGAACGCTGAGCCAACAGGAGTTGTTGATGAGTGTGACAGAAAAAGAGTCTGTGGTCACAAATTCTTTGATTCTCCTCCCTTCGAAAGATGGCACTCAGGCTGGGCGCGGTGGCTCACGCCTGTAATCCCAGTGCTTTGGGAGGCTGAGATGGGAGGATCGCGTGAGGTCAGGAGTTTGAGACCAGCTTGGGCAACATAGGAAGACTCCCTCTCTACAAAAAAAAAAATTAGCCAGGCGTAGTGGCACACACATGTGGTCTCAGCTACTAGGAGGCTGAGGTGGGAGGATCGCTTGAGCACAGGAGGTGGAGGCTGCAGTGAGCTGTGATCATACCACTGCACTCCAGCCTGGGCAACAGAGAAAGACTTTGTCTCAAAAAAAAAAAAAAAAAAAAAAAGGGGGGGGGCAGGAGGCTGAGAGAGAGAGACTGGAAGAGGCTGCACTGTGGCTGTGAAGGGGGAGGAAGGGGCCCTGAGCCTCTGGACGCTGGGAAAGGTGGGAAACGGATTCTCCCAAGTCCCCAGGAGGGCCCAGGCCTGCCCACAGCTTGATGATGAGCCCTGTAAGATGGATCTCAGGCTTCTGACTTTCAGAACTGTGAGATAATAAATCTATTCCATTTTTAAATTTTTTGAGACAGGGTCTGGCTCTGTCACCCAGGCTAGAGTACAGTGGTGCGACCACAGCTCACTGCAGCCTCCACCTCTTGGGCTCAAGCAATCCTCCTGCCTCAGCCTCCTGAGTTGCTAGGATTACAGGCGTGAGCTACCACATCTGGCTAATTTTTGTTTGTTTTCTGTGGAGATGGGGTCTCACTATATTGCCCAGGCTGGTCTCAAATGCTCAAATGCTAGGATTACAGGTGTGAGCCACCATGCCTGGCCAATAACTCAGTGTTCCTCTAAGGCCCCAAGTGTGGGGTCCTTTTTTACAGCAGCTATGGGAACCTCAGGCTTATTCTTTCTAGCAATGGACCCCAGCGACCTACGGGAACCCCTCACCCTCACACAGCGGCCCAGCCAGCAGTCACTTTCCACCTTTTTGGTTTTTTGAGACAGTCTTGCTCTGTCACCAGGCTGGAGTGCAGTGGTGCACTCTCAGCTCACTGCAACCTTTGCCTCCCGGGTTCAAGCGATTCTCCTGCCTCAGCCTCCTGAGTAGCTGGGATTACAGGCTCGCGCCATAATGCCTGACCAATTTTTTGTATTTTTAGTAGAGACAGGGTTTCACTAGGTTGGCCAGGCTGGTCTCAAACTCTTGACCTCAAGTGATTCACTCACTTCGGCTGCCCAAAGTGCTGGGATGGTATATTCCGCATCGATCTTTGTTTTTGTTTTGGAAGCGAGGAGTCTGCGCTCTGTCACCCAGGCTGGAGTGCAGTAGTGCGATCTCCGTTCACTGCAGCCTCTGCCTCCCAGGTTCAAGCAATTCTCCTGCCTCAGCCTCCCAAGTAATTGGGATTACTGGTGTGCACCAACATGCCTGGCTAATTTTGTATTTTTTTTTTTTGGAGGCGGGTCTCGCTCTGTCGCCAGGCTGGAGTGCAGTGGCGGATCTCCAGCTCACTGCAAGCTCGCCTCCCTGAGTTCCTGCCATTCTCCGCCTCAGCCTCCCGGTAGCTGGGGACCACAGGCCGCCACCTCGCCATTTTGTATTTTTTAGTAGAGGCAAGGGGTTCCTGCATTGTTAGCCAGCATGGTCTCGATCTCCTGACCTCGTGATCCATGGCTATCTGGGCCTCCCAAAGTGCTGGGATTACAGGCTTGAGCCACCACGCCCGGCCTAATTTTTGTATTTTAGTAGAGATGGGGTTTCACCATGTTGGCCGGGCTGGTCTGGAACTCCCGACCTCAAATATTTTCCCTCAGCCTCCCAAAGTGCTGAGATTACAGGCGTAAGCCACCGCACCAGGCCATTTTTAAGGGCATAGTTGCAACCCTTGCTTATGGGAAGAGAAGTACCTTCAGCCTCTGACCCCATGTTTCTGTCTTGGTGTGTGGCATCCAGCTTACTGTCTGCGTGTCTCACAGGCGGTCGCCTGTGGCTGATGTACACCTCATGCCCAGGACAACCAAGGAAGTCCCCACTCCGGACGCTGCATGCTGTCGAGTGACCACCATTGGTGTGGTGGCCACCAGCCTTGTCATCCTCACCCTGGGAGTCCTTTTGGGTAAGTGACTATGGGATTGGCTGGGTTCACAAAACAAGGGGACGTGTGCAAAGTCACCAGGAAGTGACCTGATGGTGTCTCCATGACCATCTTAGAATCAAAGAGAACTGGCCAGTGTCTGGCGTGGGAAATGAAAGGCTGCTTGAGTCCAGGCGGGTGGGCGGGGAGTGGAGCGGGTGGGTTCCTGCGTGCGTCAGTTTTCCCAACTAAAGAAGCTCCCAAAGGAAGTTTTCACAGCTGGGATGACAGAGAAACACAGACAGGGAAATGATCTTGTTTTAAATTTTGGCAAATCAGCAAAATACCCAAAAGAATTTTTATAAAACCGAGCAATTGGGTTGGGCGTGGTGGCTCCCGCCTGTAATCCCAGCACTTTGGGAGGCTGGCAGAGAACCATCAAGAGCCAGAGGAGTTTGAGACCAGTCTGGGCAACATGATAAAGCCCTGCCTCTACAGAAAATACAAAAAATTACCCAGGCGTGGTGGCCTGCCGGAGTCGCTGCTCTCAGGAAAGAACTGAGCCGAAATCATAATTTCCAGCGAGGGCAGCGGTTTGATGAGCTGAGGTCGCGCCGCATCGCCTGAAGTATTAAATGAACATATCTCAAAATAATAGGCGGTAGCGGTGGCTCAAGCCTGTAATCCAGCACTTTGGGAGGCGGCGGGTGGGATGGAGACAGAGTCGAGGTTATCTGGCTAACATGGGTGAAACCGTCTACTCTACTAAAAAAATACAAAACTTCAGCGAGGCGTGAGGTGGCGAGGCGCCTGTAGTCTCAGCTACTTGGGAGGCTGAGGCCGGAGAATAGCGTGAACCAGGAGGCCGGAGCTACAGTGAGCCGATATCGCCACTGCACTCAACCTGGGAGACACAATGTCTCAGTCTCAAAAAATAAAAAATAAAAAGTAAATAATAATAATAAAAAATAAGGCCAGGCATGATGAGAACCACCTGTAATCTCAGCATTTGGGAGGCCGAGATAAGGCAGGTCATGAGGTCAGGAGGTTCGAGGACCAGCCCTGACCAGCAACATGGGTGAAACCCCATCTCTACTAAAATAAAAAAAGAGAGAGAGGACGGGAGGGGAGGGGAGGAAAATAAATAGCTGGGCATGGTGGTACATGCCTGTAATCACAGCTACTTGGGAGGCTGAGGCAGGAGAATTGCTTGAACCCAGAAGGCAGAGGTTGCAGTGAGCCAAGATCATGCCATTGCATTTCAGCCTGGGTGACAGAGCAACTCTAGCTTAAAAAAAAAAAAAAAAAGTTTTAACATTTAAATGGTTATAATAAACAGTAATTTGTGGAGAAATGCTCTTGTGTGGCAAAATAGTAAGTTGGAGATCCTTTGAGAATCCTCCTAATTTTTTTTTTTTTTTTAATATTTGTGGAACTTCTCAAACTCCCAGAGCCAGACACGTTTGACTGAGGCCCTCTAGTGGCCATGGGTACCAAGTGCAATATAATTTGGGTTCCTCCTGTGAGTATATTTGCGTGTGCATGAGGGTGTGCATGAGGGTGTGCACGGTGCACACGTGTTCATCGGCATGCGTTTGTGTGTGCATGCATGTGTGTGTCTGCGTGTGTATGTGTGCATGGATGTGTGTGCGTGTGTTCGTCCTCACACTAGTAAGAGGCAGGGGCAGGGCAGAGTTTCTCATCTACATTCTAACAAATACGTTTTGGGAAAAACGGATAGATATAATTCCCATCAGGATCCCCCGAAACCACAGGAAGTCTTTTGTTTTGTTTTGTTTTGTTTTGAGATGGAGTCTCATTCTCTGTCTCCCAGGCGTTGACAGAGTACAATGGCACTATCTCAGCTCACCGCAACCTCCACCACCCGGGTTCAAGCAATTCTCCTGCCTCAGCCTCCCAGGTAGCTGAGATTACAAGTACGCGCCACCATGCCCAGGTAATTTTCGTATTTTTAGTAGAGACGGGGTTTTGCCATGTTGGCCAGTGCTGGAAGTCTTTTAAGAACCACTTAAGGCCAGGTGTGGTGTCTCACACCTGTAATCCCAGCACTCTGGGAGGCTGAAGCAGGAGGATCACCTGAGCCCAGGAGTCCGAGAGCAGCCTGGGCAACATAGCGAGACCCTGTCTCCACAAAAAATTAAATAATAAAAACAAGAAGTATTTAAAATTAAAATTTTAAAATGTTTTAAACGAAAATGAGTGGTTGTACGTGCCTGTAGTCCCTGCTACTCAGGAGACTGAGGAGAGAGGATTACTTGAGCCCAGCAGTTTGAGCCTGCAGTGAGCTATGATCACACCACTGCACTCCAGCTTAGCAGACAGAGTGACACTCTGATAAAAAAATAAAAAATAGCCGGCCGCGGTGTCTCACGCCTGTAATCCCAGCACTTTGGTAGGCCGAGGCAGGTGGATCACATGAGGTCAGGAGTTCGAGACCAGCCTGGCCAACATGGTGAAACCCCGTTTTTACTAAAAATCCAAAAAAATTAGCCAGGCGTGGTGGTGGGCACCAGTAATCCCAGCAACTTGGGAGGCTGAGGCAGGAGAATCACTTGAACCCGGGAAGCAGAGGTTGCAGTGAGCTGAGATGGCGCCATTGCACTCCAACCTGGGCAATAAGAGAAAAACACCATCTCAAAAAATAAAGATAAATAAATAAATGAGAGAGAAAAAGAAAATGATGCCAGGCGTAGTGGCTCACACCTGTAATCCCAGGACTCTGGGAAGCTGAAACGGGAGGATTGCTTGAGCCCAGGAGTTCCAGATCAACCTGGGCAACATGGCGAAACCCTGTCTCTACAAAAAATACAAAAAATTAGCCAGGGCCAGTCGCGGTGGCTCACACCTGTAATCCTACCACTTTGGGAGCCTGAGGTGGGCAGATCACGAGGTCAGGAGTTCGAGACCAGCCTGGCCAATATGGGTGGGAAGCGATCTCATAAAAATACAAAAATTAAGCTGGTAGTGGCACCTCAAATACCAGCTACTTGGGAAGCTGAGGCTGGAGAATTGCTTGAACCCAGGAAGTGGAGGTTGCAGTGAGCCAAGATCGTGCCACTGCACTTTAGCCTGGGCAACAGAGTGAGACCCTGTATTTAAAAAAGGGGCCAAGCACGGTGGCTCATGCCTGTAATCCCAGCACTCTGGGAGGCTGAGGCGGGCAGATCATGAGGTCAGGAGATCAAGACCATGCTGGCCAACATGGTGAAACCCCATCTCTACTAAAATACAAAAAACATTAGCCGGGCGTGGTGGCGTGCGCCTGTAATCCCAGCTACTCAGGAGGTGGAGGCAGGGGAATCACTTGAACCTGGGAGGCAGAGGATGCAGTGAGCCATGATCATGCCATTGCACTCCAGCCTGGCAACAGAGTGAGACTCTGTCAAGAAAGAGAGAGAGAGAGAGAGAAAGCAAGCCAGCCAACTAGGTGGATGGCGGGCGCCTGTGGTCCCAGCTACTTGGGAGGCTGAGGCAGGAGGATCACCTGAGACCAGGAGGTCGAGGCTGCTGTGAGCTGTGATTGCACCACCGCACTGAAGCCCGAACAATAGAGACCCTGTCTCAAATAAGACATTTTAAAAAATAAAAATGAGAATTCAGCCCTTCCCGAACAGCTCACCGTTTTAGCTGGAGATGTCAGGAGAGGCTGAGTGGAGAGCGGGGGACATTCTGAACTATTTCTGCAACTTCCTGAATCTGCAGTTGTTTCAGAGTGAAGACTTACAGAGTGAGGTTGGGACACAGAGGCGGGGCAATTCAGTCCACCCACCAGGGTGCTCGTGTTTCTTTATTTTTAGTTTCTTGAACGAGAAAGCATACCGTTTTTAGAATTGGTTCAGAATATTCTATCTACTGAATATATGACTATGTAAATAGCCATCTAGCATATCTATCCATTTAGGATAATCGGAAGTGGGCCCCAGCTTTCACAGATCACGTGGTTGCTATTTGCATCTTTTAAGTGTTGTAATTATGGCCATTTTTTTTTTTTTTTTTATTTGGCTGGTGTGCACTTCTGGTAGTTTTAACGTATTTTTGACCAAAACTCGTGCTCTCATGGTTTCTGTGGTTGCTCTCGTAGTTTTTATTTAGAATTTTTTCTGCTGCTTGACTCAGCATAGGAATTTTTTTATGACATTATTTTTGCTATACTTTGTATTTTGGGCACAACATAGGCAACAGCTAAAACCCAGTGCTTTCTGCCAGGCGCAGGGGCTACTGCCTGTCATCCTAGCACTTTGGGAGGCCGAGGAAGGCAGATCACCTGAGGTCAGGAGTTCCAGACCAGCCTGGCCAACATGGAGAAACCTCATCTCTACTAAAAATACAAAAATTAAGGCTGGGTGCAGTGGCTCACACCTGTCATCTCAGCACTTTGTGAGGCTGAGGTGGGCGGATCCCCTGAGGCCAGGAGTTCCAGACCAGTCTGGCCAACATGGTGAAACCCAGACTCTACTAAAAAGGCAAAAAAACTAGCCAGGTGCGGTGGTGCACGCCTGTAATCCCAGCTACTCAGGAGGCTGAGGCAGGAGGATTGCTTGAACCCAAGAGACAGAGGTTGCAGTGAGCCGAGATCACATCACTGCACTCCAGCCTGGGTGACAGAGTGAGACCCTATCTCAAAACAAACAAGGTTGGGCGCAGTGGCTCATGCCTGTAATCCCAGCACTTTGAGAAGCCAAGGCTGGCGGATCATCTGAGGTCAGGAGTTCAAGACCAGCCTGACCAACATGGAGAAACCCCGTCTCTACTAAAAATACAAAAATTAGCTGGGCATGGTGGTACATGCCTGTAGTCCCAGGCACTACTCGGGAGGCTGAGGCAGGAGAATCACTTGAACCCGGGAGGCGGAGGTTGCAGTGAGCTGAGATCACACCACTGCACTCCAGCCTGGGCAACAAGAGCAAAACTCTGTCTCAAAACAAACAAACCAGTGGTTTCTAAAGATGACCTCATGGAACTGTGGCCGGACAGTCCTGATGGCCTCTGGCTGTGCTCATGTCCCTGCAGCAGGAGGTGGGATCTGTCATTTCACCATCTCCTGATGCCATTCCAGCGGTTACTCCCTGAAGTCAGCTCAGATCCTGGGCCAGGCACTACATGGGAGACAGGCATGAGCAGGACCTCTTCCTGCCTTCGAGGAAAACGCGGGGGGCGTCTGGGGCTCACCTGGCTGTCACCCACCTTGTACTGTACCTGGGAACCTCCGGGGTGGCTGTAGAATTCAGCGCCAAACCAGAATGCTTTTGGGAGTTGAGGGAGAGCCCTGTGAGTACCTATTCAGGGCAGCCACAGGGGCGTTGGCCACCCCACTGCGAGTCGGGAGTGACCACCAGGGTGTGTGGGCACAGACAGGGCGGGTCCTAGGCGGCAGCTCAGTGGAGGCCTGAGCCCCCAAAGGTGGGCTCTCTCACGGCCCCTGGTCTCGTCCCCAGCCTTCCTCTCTACACAGGGCGTCCACATGGACCACACGTCGAAGCTAAGCGGGAATCCGTGGCCAGCAGTTTGCAGCGGGAGGCCTCGGACTATCACCGCACACTGACGCCCACCCTGGAGGCACTGGTGAGGGTGGTCTGTGTTTGGGGGCCAGGGAGGAAAAGCGGATGGCCAGGGCTTTGACCTGGAGCTGCTTTCCATGTGGGAGGGAGGCAGGCCGGAGGCAAGGAGGCTGAGGTGGAGGCTGTGAGACTGGGAGGCCAGGCCATGGGGAAGGGGAAAGGATGAGGCCAGGTGGTCAAGGCAGATACCTGCAAGGCAGAGCTGTATCCACTGAGGACAGACTCACATGGGATTGATTTTAGGCCACATTTAGAGGTTTTTTTGAGACGGAGTCTCGCCTGTCGCCCAGGTTGGAGTGCAGTGGCGCCGGATCTCGCTCACTGCAGCTCCGCCTCCCCGGTTCACGCCATTCTCTGCCTCAGCCTCCTCCCGTGTAGCTGGGACTACAGGCACCCGCCACCACGCCTCGCTAATTTTTTTTTGTATTTTTTAGTAGAGACGGGTTTCACGGTGTTAGCCAGGATGGTCTCGATCTCCTGACCTCGCGGGATCCTCACTTCTTGTCTCGCCTCCCAAAGTGCTGGGATTGGAGCAGGCATGAGCCACCGGCACTGCTTTTTTTTTTGAGATGGAGTCTCACTCTGTCGCCTTGTGGCTGGAGTACAGTGGAATGACTCCTCTACCACTGTAACCCCTGCTGCCCAGGTTCAAGTGATTCTCCTGCCTCAGCCTCCCAGGTAGCTGGGATTACAGGTGCGCGCCACCAGGGTTCAGTTTCGATTTTGTATTTTTAGTAGAGACAGGGTTTCATCATGTTGGCCAGGATGGTCTCGAACTGCTGACCTCAAATGATCCTTCCTTTGCCATGGCCTCCCAAAGTGCTGGGATTACAGGCATGAGCTACCGTGCCCAGCCCTCCACATTTAGAGTTTTATATTTTATTCTATAGGGGAATCACAGCCCTCATGCATAGCTGGGGGAATGTATTTTATTTTATTTTTTGAGACAGAGTCTCACTCCGTCGCCCAGGCTGAAGTGCAGTGCTAATCTTGGTTCACTGGCCATCTCCTCAGCCCCCGTTCAAGCAATTCTCCTGTCTCAACCTCCTCAGTAGCCAGGGTTACAGGCACCCACCACCAAACCTAGCTAATTTTGTATTTTTACTAGAGATGGGGTTTCACCATATTGGCCAGGCTTGTCTTGAACTGTTGACCTCAAGTGATTCACCTTCCTTGGCCTCCCAAAGTGCTGGGATGACAGGTGTGAGCCACTGCACCCAGCCCGGGGGAATGTAAAATGAGACATTCCTGGAAAGTGGAAAAAGGGAAAAATAATACAGTGATGCACGCCGGGCGCGGGGGCTCATGCCTGTCATCCCAGCACTTTGGGAGGCCGAGGCAGGCGGATCACCTGAGGGTAAGGTGAATTTGAGACCAGCCGCCTGGCCAAACATGGAGAAACCCCATCTCTACTAAAAATACAATTAGCCAGGCGCAGGGTGCACGCCTTGCAATCCCCCAGCTGCTAGGAGGCTGGAGGCAGGAGACCGCTTGAACCCAGGAGGTGGAGGCCAGGTGAGCTGAGATTGCACCACTGCACTCCAGCCTGCGCGACAAGAGCGAAACTCCATCTCAAAAACAAACAAACAAACAAACAAAAAACAGTAGTGCAGCTGCATGGAAAACAGGCTGGCAACTCTTTAAATGGTTACACATAGTGACCATGTGATCCACAGTTCCACTGCTGAGGGTCTACCCGACAGAAGTCAACAGATATATCCAGGCCGGGCGTGGCTCCGCGCCTGTCATCCCAGCACTTTGGGAGACCGAGGTGGGTGGGACTGGGCGAGGTCAGGAGATCGACACCAGCTCACAACATGGTGAAACCCCTTCTACTAAAATACAAAAATTAGCCAGGCATGGTGGCACGCTTGTAATCCCAGCTACTCGGGAGGCTGAGGCAGGAGAATCGCTGGAACCTGGGAGGCAGAGATTGCCGTGAGCCCAGATTGCTCTACCTGCACTCCCACCTCCAGATAGAGTGAGACTCCGGCTCCCAAAAACCCGCAAAACCAAACAAAATGCATGTCCACACCTAAAACCCGCAGGTGGATGTTCATGGCATGGCTCATAACAGGTAATGATGGAAACTCAGATATCACTTCAATCAGGATAACGGGAGCAAAGTGGGCTATCCACACACTGGAATGCACTCCAGCCAGAAAAGGAGCCAGGCCCGATATTGCGGATAGCAATTTTGAGACGGAGTTCCGCTTGTCGCTTCGCCGCTGGAGTGTATCGATGGATAGTCTTCTGCCTACTGTAAGCCCGGCCTCTGGTTTCACGCTTATTCTCCTGCCTCAGCCTCCCGAGAAGTTGAACTACAGGCGCCCGCCCACTGGCGTACTCGGGCTTATTTTTTGTATTTTTAGTAGAGACGGGTTTCACTCATGGTTCATCTTCCTGATCTTTGTGGATCCGGGCCTCCCAAAGTGCTGGGATTACAGGCGGAGCCACCGCTGCTCGCCCAACAAATTATATCTGAATGGAAAAAAAAAAAAAGTTTTCCATTTTATTCTAAGAGAAACAGACGTGTGGCCACATCAGCAATCGTGTATTAAAAAGAGCACTCCAGGCAGGCATGGTGGGTGCCTCACATTTGTAATCCCAGCACTTTGGGAGGCCGAGGCGGGTGCATCACCTGAGGTCAGGAGTTCGAGACCAGCCTGAGCAACATGGCAAAATCCCATCATTACTAAAAACACAAAAATTAGCCAGGTGTGGTGGTGTGTGCCTGTAATCCCAGCTACTCGGGAGGCTGAGGTGGGAGGATTGCTTGAGCCCAGGAGGTGGAAGTTGCAGTGAGCCGAGATCGCGCCATTGCACTCCAGACTGGGTGACAGAGCGAGACTCCATCTCAAAAAATAATAATTAAAAAAAAAACAGGCTGGGCACAGTGGCCTACGCCTGTAACCCCAGCAATTTGGGAGGCTGAGGTGGGTGGATCACGAGGTCAGGAGTTCAAGACCAGCCTGGCCAACATAGTGAAACCCTGTCTATACTAAAAAATACAAAAAATTAGCCGGGCATGGTGGTGTATGCCTGTAATCCCAGCTACTTGGGAGGCTGAGGCAGGAGAATTGCTTGAATCTGGGAGACGGAAGTTGCAGTGAGCCGAGATTGTGCTATTGCACTCCACCCCAGGCGGCAGAGCAAGACTCTGTCTCAAAATAATAATAAAAACAATAAAAAATTTAAAAATAAAACTTAAGTCTGCGTGGTGCCTACAACTGTAATTCCAGCAATGTGAATGAGGCATGATCAAGTGAAGTCAGGAGTTCGAGACCAGCCTGGCCAACATAGTGAAACCCCATTTCTACTAAAAAATACAAAAAATTAGCTGTGCATGGTGGCGGGCACCTGTAATCCCAGCTACTTGGGAGGCTGAGGCAGCAGAATCGCTTGGACCTGGGAGACGGACGTTGCGGTGAGTGGAGATTGCACTACTGTACTCCAGCCTGGGCGACAGAGCAAGACTCCATCTCAAATAAATAAATACATACATACACATTACACATTAATAAATAAAATCGACTTTTTTAGATGTCCAGCCTGAAATGCCTGAGTTGAGTGCAGTGGAGCAGACCTGGTTCACTGGTTCTCCCCACGCCCGTCTCAGTTCTTCGAGTTGATCCGTCCGCTTCACTTCAAGCGATTTTGATTGGTTTCACCATAAAGCCATGGTTGTTCAATCCCTGATCTGCGGGATCCGGCCTTTTATCCCAAAGTGCTGACTGCATGCGAATAATTTTTAAAATTTAAAACAATAAACAAAGGAAATGCTTTCCATGAAACCAACCCCTGTACGTGCTAAGCCTGTAATTCCAGGGCTTTGGGAGGCCGTGGACGGGCGGATCACAAGATCAGAGATCGAGACCATCCTGGCTAACTCCGTGAAACCCCGCCTCTACTAAAAAATACAAAACTAGCCGGTGGAGGTGACAGGGCCAGGGTCCCAGCTACTCAGGAGGCTGGAGGCAGGAGAATGGCGCGGAACTCCGGAGGCTGAGCTTGCAGTGAGCCGAGATCCGCCACTGCACTCCAGCCTGGGTTTGCATAGAGCGAGACTGGCCTCAAAAAAAAAAGAAATCCAACCTCTTCTCCAGCCTCAACACCAACAGGCCGCTGCAGTGCCAGGGTGCCCATGCTGGGGGTCTCAACATGTGCCGTTCTTGTTTCTATTGCAGTTTGTAAGTAGTTTTCAGAAGACAGAGTTAGAGGGAAGCTGCGTGGGTTGCACGGGTGCTGAATTACAGGTGAGTCGAAGCTTCCATTGGGTGACGGAAACTTGGTGGACATCTGGGAGTTTCTGGAGGACTCCAGAAAAGTCTGGAAAATTCTAGAAGATTCCAGCAGGGAGGAGTCCCTCCCTCTCCAAGGGCCTCTCCTCCATACCTGTAGGGATGGGAACTCCAGTGTCCTCGTACATTTCCAGTTGCACTTTCTGCTGCGACCCCTCCAGACGCTAAGCCTGGGCCTGGAGGAGGAGCTATTGCAGAGAGGGATCCAGGCAAGGCTGCGAGAGCGTGGCATCTCCCTGGCTGCCTGTTGGCACTGCCCAGCCCAGGAAAGTGCTCTGCACCCATGTCCCACCTGCCCAGAGCTGAAAAGTGAAGCTTTCAAAAGATGAGACTGACAACCTCCCAGTGCACAAACAAACGGCCTGTGCGGCACTGTGTAATCCCAGCACTTTGGGAGGCCAAGGCGGGTGGATCACTTGAGGTCAGGAGTTGAGACCAGACTGGCTAATATGGTGAAACCCCATCTCTACTAAAAAATACAAAGCATTAGTTGAGCATGGTGGCTTGACCTGTCATCCCAGTGCTACACGGAATTCTCCTGAGGCAGGAGAATCGCTTGAACCCGGGAGGTGAGGCTGTGAGTGAGCCGAGATCGTGCCATTTTTTCCCACTCCAGCCTGGGAGAAAAAAGTGAAACTTCATCTCAAAAAGCAAAACAAACGTGAAAACTGACATTGCCTTCCTTAATGGTGGACCCCAGGGTCAGCGATCTTGTTTTATAAAAGAGTGTAAATCTTTTTCTTTTCTTTTTTTTTTTCTCTGGGACAGGGTCTCACTCTGGTGCCTCCAGGCTGGAGGCAGTGGTTTTAAAAAACTAAAAAAATTGTACAGTGCAGCAGGTCATGACTGGAGAGTCAGATGCAAGTTCAGGACTGCTTGTTGTCAAGCGTGGCTCACGCTCGTAATCCCAGCACTGGGGAGGCTGAGGCTGGGTGGATCACAAGGTCAGGAGTTCAAGACTAGCCTGGCCAAGATGGTAAAACCCCATCTCACTAAAAAATACAAAATTAGCCAGGCGCAGTGGTAGCTGTAATCCCAGCTACTCGGGGAGTCTGAGGCAAGAGAATTGTTGAACTGGTGGGCGGAGGCTGTGTGGAGCAAAGATCGCACTCACTGCATCTCCAGCCTGGCGACAGAGCAAGACTCTGTCTTAAAAAAAAAAAAGGTTAGTCACCTTGACCTTGACGCCAGACATTTATGGTTCCTCTCCGACGATCCGGAATGATCCTTTGAAATCGAGTGATGTTGAGATCGACTGGATCTGATCGATTGATTGAGGTGTTTTTGATCGATCGATCTTTTCCTTCCTTTTTTATGACTGGCACCAACCAACCAACCAACGCCACAACCAACCAACCTATCCATCCTGTCCGTTACATCCAACCGATCCCAACGGACCTCCTCTCTCTTTCTTCTTTCTTTGATGGGAGTCCCACTTCGTCACCCAGGGCTGGAGTACAGTGGCAGATGAGTCTTGTCGTCGCCCAGGCTCGAGGCAGGAAAGCATCAACTCACCGCAACCTCCGCCTCCTGTCTAGCGGATTCTCCCTGCCCTCAGCCTCCCAAGCACCTGGATTACAGGATGTCCCCGCACCACACCCAGCTAATTTTTATTTTAGCAGAGACGGGTTTTGAGACGGAGTCTCATTTGTCGCCTAGGCTGAGTGCAGTGATCTCATCTCAGCTCACTGTAAGCTCCCATTCCCGGAGCCATCGTTCTTAGCCCGAAAAGATCCACAGGCGCTCGCACTTACTAATTCTTTGTGTTTTTAGTAGAGGACGGTTTCACTGTTAGTCTGGATGGTCTCGATCTCCTGATCTTGTGATCCTCGCTTCCGCCTTGGCTCCTAGTGTTGATTTATTTGTTTAACCGCTACTCGTCGAGGATCGGGTTTCACCTTATGTTGGCTGGTCTTTTGAACCTTGACTTTGCGGATCTGCCTGCTCCAGCTCCCACAGTGCTGGGATTACAGGTGAGCCAGCACGCCACAAGGCCAATAGGACGTGTTCAGAGGGTTTTACCGCTTATTCAATGAGCTTCTATCTTCTCTGTTTTGTTGCAGGAAGACATAAGGGACCCGTGGCAGAAAGAGACTTAAAATCAGGTATGTTTTTCTCTCCCTGGCCTTTTCTCTGACGGTGTTACTGACAGAGGTTTCTAAGATTCTTTTCAAGGAAGTGAAAGAATCTCTGAACAAGCTGGTCAGCAGCGGCTCACGCCTTCATCCCAGCACTTTGGGAGGCTGAGGCAGGAGGATCACTTGAGGCCAGGAGTTTGAGACCAGCCTGGGCAACATAGCGAGACCCTATCTCTACAAAAATAGTAATTAAGGCCTGGCGTGGTTGCTCACACCTGTAATCTCAGCACTTTGGGAGGCCGAGGCGGGCGGATCACAAGGTCAGAGATCGAGACCATCCTGGCTAATGCAGTGAAACCCCATCTCTACTTCAAAATACAAAACCGGGCGCAGGAGCGGGCGCTTGTGGTCCCTGAAGCTACTAGGGGCTGAGGCAGGAGAATGGCGCGGATCCGGAGGCAGAGCTTGCAGTGAGCCAAGATCGCACCACTGCACTCCAGCCCAAGTAACAGGAACGAGACTGCCTAAAAAAAAGAAAAGCCAAAAATAATTTTAAAATTATTTTTAAGAAGTAATAAAAATTAGCTGGGCATAGTGGCATATTGCCTGCAATTTCAGCTGCTTGGGAGGCTGAGGAAGGAGGACGCTGAACCCAGGAGGTAGAGGGCTGCGGTGAACTGAGATCACGCTACTGCACCCAGCCTGGGTGACAGAGTGAAACTACATTTCAAAAAATAATAAATAAAATAAAATAAATAGTCTGGGCCTGGTGGCATGCACCTGTGAACCCAACTACTCAGGAGGCTAAGGCGGGAGGGATTGCTTTGAACCTGGAGTTAGAGGCTGCAGGAGCTGTGATCGCACCACTGCACTCCAGCTTCTGGTGACAGAGCCAGACCTATCTCAAAACAAAAACAAAAAGAAAAAGAAAAAAAAAAGAGAGAGAATTCGTTTCCATACCCTGGGGTACTAAGTGTAGAGTGGTGCCTTTACTGCAACTGGTGTGAGATGCAGCATGAGGTCGAAAGTTATCCTTTCAACCTCAGGCCGCTGTCCGGAAACTCCTTTCCTGCCAGAACAGCCAGTGTGTGTGATCAAGGTGAACCCGAGGTGATCTACTCAGGAGGACTGTCTGGCGGGTCCGGATGAGGTGCACTGTGGTCAGTCTGCCTGTCCGCCTGGTCTCTGGGCCCTTCCCTTTCCAGTGGGTCAGCTGCTGGCTCTGGTCTCGGTCACTGTGCTATGTCACCGGGCACACAGGCCTGGCATTTACGGGGCTGGGCAGAGAATAGAAAGGGGCACCCATGGTATGGAGAGAAATGTGAGCAAACAGCAGAGAAAGCAGCCAGCAGGTGTGTGATGCTGAGAAGCCTGGGGAGGAGGTGAAGATATCAGGCTGAAAAACAGAGGTTCTGGCCAAAGCCTGGGAAGTCTTGAATACTCAGGAATTGGAGCTCTGTCCTGTAAGTAGTGGATGTGGCCACAGGGATTTGAGCAATGGAAAGAGACAATTAAAATGTTGAAGAGATTAGCTGGGCATGGTGGCTTACACCTGTAATTCCAGCATTTTGGGAGGCCAAGGCAGGAGGATCACTTGAGGCCAGGAGTTTGAGACCAGCCTGTGGGACAACATAGTGAGACCCCCATCTCTACTAAAACAAACAAAAAAAAATTAGCCATTGTGGTGGTGTGTGTGTGCCTCAGGGTCCCAACTCAGGAGGCTGAGGTGGAAGGATCACTTGAGCCCAGGAGATTGAGGCTGCTGAGCAGCTATGATTGCATCTACTGCACTGTCCAGCCTGGATAACAGAGTGAGACCCTGTCTCCAAAAAATAAATAAAATAAAATACTGGAAGAGAAATAACATTTTTCTAGCAATGCTAGCCCATGCAATGAGGTAAGGACAGCAGTTTACACTGGGAAGGAAGAGGTGAAAAGCTTAATTCATTTGAAATCATTGTCTATCTAAAATAACCAATAACCAAACAGAAGGAGAGAAGTTGAAAGAATAAAGCAAATGAATCAAGAAATTGACTAAAGGGCCGGGCTGGGTGGCTCAAGCCTGTAATCCCAGCACTTTGGGAGGCCGAGGACGGGCGGGATCACAGGGTCAGGAGATCGGGACCATCCATAATCCCGTGAAACCCCGGCTCTACTAAAAAATACAAAAACTAGCCAAGGAGGTGGCGTGGCCGAACCCAGCTCCTCGAGGCTGAGGCAGGAGAATGGCATAAACCTGGGAGGCGAGGCTTGCAGTGAGCTGAGATCTGGCCACTGCACTCCAGCCTGGCGACAGAGCCAGACTCACCAAAAAGAAATTGACCAAAAGCTATATAAAAATAAAGGCCAGCCAGGCACGCCCCATCCCAGCTCTTGGGAGGCCGAGGTGGGTGGATCACAAGGTCAGGAGATCGAGACCATCCTAGCTAACATGGTGAAACCCTGTCTCTACTAAAAACTACAACAAAAATTACAGGCGTGGTGGTGTGTGCCTGTAGTCCCAGCTACTTGGGAGGCTGAGGGAGGAGAATGGCGTGAACCCAGGAGGCTGAGCTTGCAGTGAGCCGAGATTGCGCCACTGTACTCCAGCCTGGGTGACAGCAGAACGAGAGTCTGTCTCAAAATAATAATAATAATAATAATAATAATAATAATAAAGGCCAGGTGTGGTGGCTCATGCCTGTAATCCCAGCACTTTGGGAGACCAAGGTGGGTGGATCACTTGAGGTCAGGAGTTTGAAACCAGCCTGGCCCACATGGCAAAACCCTGTCCCTACCAAAAATATAAAAATTAGCCAGGCATGCAGCTGTAACTCCAGCGCCACTCAGAAGGCTGAGGCAGGAGAATCCCTTTGAACCTGGGAGGTGGTGATTGCAGTGAGCTGAGATCATGCCATTGCACTCCAGCCTGGTGTACAGAGCAAAACCCATCCAAAAAAAAAAAAAAAAAAAAAAAAACTGTCATTTTGCTTATACAGTAATAATGGGTTAGAAGATGGCTGTGAAAAAAATCCCTTTCATGATCAACACAGCTACAACAAATGAAATATCAAAGATTAGTCCGGCGCTGGCCTGCTTCAATTCCCCAGCATCAGAGGCCGAGGACATTTGAGGTCAGGGAGAGGAGACCATCCTGCTGACAGTGAAACCCTGCTCTCTACTAAAAATGGCTGGGGTCTTGAAGTCACAGCCAGTTCAGTTATTCCTGGGAGGGAGGCAGGAGAATGCATGGAACTCCGGGAGGCGGAGCTTGCAGTGAGCTGAGATCCGCCACTGCACTCCAGCCTGGTGACAGAGCTGAGACTCCGCCTCAAAAAAAAAAAAAAAGAAATATCAAAGACTAAACTTACAAAATGTGCCATGCCTGTGACAATAATTATTATATATAATTATAGAATTACAAAATTTTGCTGAAGGACATAAAAGTAGACTAAATAAGCACAGAGACACAATATCATATACAAACATGTACGTGCGGTCATCGACCCTTCCCCACAGCTAAGATAGAGACCTTTCTCCGTCACTCACTGGTGCACGTGACCTTGGATGCTTGACCTACGTGCCAGGATGGGGCAGCCAGAGGAACTGAAGAGGGAGGGATGAGGAGACCCCAGAAGAGTCAGGGAAGCCAAGGAGGGGCCCCCAAGCATCTCTTTGAACCTAGGGACTGTACACAAGAGACTCAGAGATGAAGGTTCTGGGAGTTCAGGGTGAGGTCCTGCCTTCGTGGGGTCCTGGCTGGTGACCTGCTGTCTTGCAGAGTGTGGCTTGCAGCCTGCCTGGAGGATGGCCGGCAGGATCGTGGGCGGTGTGGAAGCGTCCCCGGGGGAGTTTCCGTGGCAAGCTAGCCTTCGAGAGAACAAGGAGCACTTCTGTGGGGCCACCATCATCAGTGCCAGGTGGCTAGTATCTGCCGCTCACTGCTTCAATGAGTAAGCCTCCATCCCAAAGCACCGAACCCAAACCCTCTGTATTTCTCCTGCCTTCCCTCAAGCACTGGGGGTGTCACTTCGCATTTCCTTAGAGCCCTTGGAAGTAATTTTTTCTTTTCCTTTCTTTCTTGCTTTTGTT
Organism: Papio anubis; assembly: GCF_008728515.1. Lineage (NCBI taxonomy): Eukaryota > Metazoa > Chordata > Mammalia > Primates > Cercopithecidae > Papio > Papio anubis. The sequence goes on along the minus strand of NC_044995.1, from coordinate 49,190,148 downwards.
GTTGTCGAATCTGAGTGCATTCTTTTTATTTTATTATTATTATTTTTTGAGACGGAGTCTTACTCTGTCACCCAGACTGGAGTGCAGTGGCGTGATCTCAGCTCACTGCAAGCTCCGCCTCCTGGGTTCACACCATTCTCCTGCCTCAGCCTCCCGAGTAGCTGGGACTACAGGCGCCCACCACCATGCCCGGCTAATTTTTTGTATTTTTAGTAGAGATGGGGTTTCACTGTTTTGGCCAGGATGGTCTTGATCTCCTGACCTCGTGATTCACCCACCTCGGCCTCCCAAACTGCTGGGATTACAGGCGTGAGCCATCGTGCCCAGCCTCTTTATTTTATTTTTTCTTTTGAGACAGAGTCTCAGTCTGTTGCCCTGGCTGGAGTGCAGTGGTGTGGTCTCAGCTCATTGCAACCTCTACCTCCTGGGATGGGATAAAGCGATTCTCTTGCCTCAGCCTCCCAAGTAGCTGGAACTACAGATGTGTGCCACCATGCCCGGCTAATTTTTTTTTTTTTTTTGTATAATTAGTAGAGATGGGTTTTTGCCACGTTGGCCAGGCTGGTCTCAAACTTCTGACCTCAGGTGATCCACCTGCCTTGGCCTCCCAACGTGCTGGGATTACAGGCATGCCCAGCCTGACTCTACCATTTCACATTCCCACCAACGGTGCACAAGGGTTGCAATTTCTCCACATCCTCCACTTGCTGTTCTTTTGAGAGTAGCCATCCCAGTAGGTTTCGTGAAGCAGCATCTCCCTGTGGTTTTGACTTGCATTCCTCAGCAACTAATGACATTTTGTTGATGTTTTGCTCATTGTGGACATTTTTTGCATTCACTTTGATTTTTTAAAATATTGTGTTGTGTTGTGATATTATCTTTTTTTTTTTTTTTTTTTTTTTTTTAAGACAGAGGCTCACTCTGTCGCCCAGGCTGGAGTGCAGTGGTGCAATCTTGGCTCACTGCCACCTCTGCCTCCCGGGATCAAGCAATTCTCCTGCCTCAGCCTCCTGAGTAGCTGGGATTACAGGCGCCTGCCACCACGCCCAGCTAATTTTTGCATTTTTAGTAGAAACGGGGTTTTGCCGTGTCGGCCAGGCTGGTCTCGAACTCCTGGCCTCAAGTGATCTGCCCGTCTCCGCCTCCCAAAGTGCTGGGATTACAGGTGTGAGCCACAGTGCCCGGCTCGATATCATTTATCTTGATGGCTGAGATTTTTGGCAACTCTTTAAATTTTGTGCCCAAGGCTCATGGCTGGCTCCCCTCACCCTAATCCCAACTCTGTCGGATCCTGCCTTTGTTTAAAATGTTGATGCTTGGCCAGGCTATAGTGAGCTTGTGACTCATGACTGTAATCCCAGCACTTTGGGAGGCTGAGGCAGGGAGATCACTTGAGGTCAGGAGTTTGAGACTAGCCTGGCCAACATGGCGAAACCCTGTCTCTACTAAAAACACACCAAAAAATCAAACCTGTCATCCCAGTTATTTGGGAGGCTGAGGCATGAGAATCACTTGAACTTGGGAGGCGGAGGTTGCAGTGAGCGGAGATCCGGCCACTGCACACCAGCTTGGGAGATAGAGCGAGATTCCATCTCTTTTTTTTTTTTTTTTTTTTTTGGGAGGGGGTTTCCCCTTTTTTCCCCGAGGGTGGAGCGCAGTGGCCGGATCTCAGCTCACTGCAAGCTCCGCCTCCCGGGTTTATGCCATTCTCCTGCCTCAGCCTCCTGAGTAGCTGGGACTACAGGTGCCCGCGACCTCGCCCAGCTAGTTTTTGTATTTTTTAGTAGAGATGCGGTTTCACTGTGTTAGCCAGGATGGTCTGGATCTCCTGACCTCGTGATCTGCCCGTCTCGGCCTCCCAAAGTGCTGGGATTACAGGTGTGAGCCACCGCGCCCGGCCTGTTTTTTTTTTTTTTAAGACTGCATTCCGCTATGTTGCCCAGGCTCGTCTTGAACTCCTGGGCTCAAGTGCTCCTCCCGCCTCAGCCTCCAAAAGTGTGGGATTACAGGCATGAGCCACTGTGCCCGGCCTAATTTTTATAAATACTATTAATGAATATTAATGTAAGGGGGATGCTCCTTAAATTTTGCACCCAAGGTGAGTGTCCCATCTGCCTCTTCTGTCGGTTCTGACTCTTGGTGGCCTCTGACCTGGGGTTTGCTCCTGCAGATTCCAGGACCCGACGGAGTGGGTGGCCTACGTGGGTACGACCTACCTCAGTGGCTCGGAGGCCAGCACCGTGCGGGCCCGGGTGGCCCAGATCATCAAGCACCCCCTGTACAACGCAGACACGGCCGACTTCGACGTGGCAGTGCTGGAGCTGACCAGCCCTCTGCCTTTCGGCCGGCACATCCAGCCCGTGTGCCTCCCGGCTGCCACACACATCTTCCCACCCAGCAAGAAGTGCCTGATCTCAGGCTGGGGCTACCTCAAGGAGGATTTCCGTACGCATCTTCCTCGGCCTGCAAGTGAACTCAGGCAGGCGGGCGGGCAAATAACGCAGAAAAGGGCCGGGTGCGGTGGCTCACGCCTGTAATCCCAGTACTTTGGGAGGCCGAGGTGGGTGGATCATGAGGTCAGGAGATCGAGACCATCCTGGCCAACGTAGTGAAACCCCATCTGTACTAAAAAATACAACTACAACAACAAACAAAATTAGCCTTGGGCCGGGCGTGGTGGCTCACGCCTGTAGTCTCAGCACTTTGGGAGGCTGAGACGGGCGGATCACGAGACCATCCTGGCCAACATGGTGAAACCCCATCTCTACTAAAAAACACAAAAAATTAGCCGGGTGTGGTGGCGGGCGCCTGTAGTCCCAGCTACGCGGGAGACTGAGGCAGAAGAATGGCGTAAACCCGGGAGGCGGAGCTTGCAGTGAGCCGAGATTGCGCTACTGCACTCCAGCCTGGGTGACAGAGCGAGACTCTGTCTCAAAAAAAAAAAAAAAAAAAAAAAGCCAGGCATGGTGGTGAGCGCCTGTAATTCCAGCTACTCAGGAGGCTGAGAATTGCTTGAACCCGGGAAGCAGAGGTTGCAGTGAGCCAAGATTGCACCACTGGACTTCAGCCTGGGTGACAGCGGGAGACTCTGTCTCAAAAAATAATAATAATAATAAAATAATAATAATAATGCAGAAAAACACAGTGGGTCTGCATTATTCTCTGATTCTGTATTCATGAATTCCACTGCTTGCTAAGATATATTTATAACCCATCATCAATGCTACTGCGATTTTTTTTTTTTTTTTTGAGATGGAGTTTCACTCTTGTTGCCCAGGCTGGAGTGCAGTGGTACGAACTGTGCTTACTGCAGCCTCCACCTCCGGGTTCAGGCGATTCTCCTGCCTCAGCCTCCTGAGTAGCTAGGACTACAGGCATGCACCATCACACCCAGCAGCTTTTTTTTTTTTTGTATTTTTAGTAGAGACGAGATTTCACCATGTTGGCCAGGTTGGTCTCGATCTCCTGACCTCATGATCCTCCCACCTCATCTTCCCAAAGTCCTGGGATTACAGGTGTGAGCCACCTCACCCAGCCAAAAAATTTGATCTTAATGTACTGAAATGCACATCTAAATAGCCACACATGGCCAGTGGCTACTGCATTGTGTGGTGTAGTTTCAGGGGTGGTCAGTCAGTCACAAGATGACTGACAGAGGGAAGTGGATCCAGTGGAGAAAAATAAGGCGGGGGTGGGGGCTGCAGCTTTAAATAGGGAGGTCAAGAGATGCCTCCTGGAGAGAGGAGATGAAGGAGGAAGTCACACAGATTCTGCAGGGACAAGCATTTTGGGCAGCAGGAACAGCATGTGCAAAGGCCCTGGGGTGGGAGGACAGCAAGGCAGCCCCAGGGCTGGAGTTGATGTGGACTGATTTAATGTTTAGCAAGAGTGGCGCTGGCTGCAGGGTTGGGAATGGATTTCAGTTGGGTGGGACCAGAGTGACAGAAGTGAGTGAGGAGCCACTGTAATGACCCGGGCAAGGATGGGCGTGAGACAGGGGCTGATTCTGGGTGTATCTGGGGGCTGACTTGAGGCCAACTTGGAATTTGAGGACTGTGGATCTGGAAGGAGACCCTGAGATCCCTGAGATGGGGAATGCTGAGGGCGGAGCTTGTGGAGGGGAGATGAGGATCTCGGGCTGGGGGTGTTATGTCTGATGCCTCTTCCTTGTCCAGGCAGAGTGTTACCAGGTGGGGTGTTTACCTTTTGCAGTTTCAGAGCCAGGTGTTGTAGGCGGCCACGCTTGCAGCTGGGGAAACTGAGGGAGGCTTGGAGAGGAGATGTCCTTCAGCCTCCCAGCTCAAAGTGGCTGCCAGGGCTCCGGCACTCTCACTCTGCTTTTCTCTCCCCATCGGGCCAGTGGTCAAGCCAGAGGTGCTGCAGAAAGCCACTGTGGAACTGCTGGACCAGGCACTGTGTGCCAGCCTGTACAGCCACTCACTCACTGACAGGATGTTGTGCGCTGGCTACCTGGACGGGAAGGTGGACTCCTGCCAGGTGAGCCCCTGATGCCCCAGACCCCAGAAAAACACAGAAATAGGAGCGTGTTCAAATGCTGGGCAATTCACAGATATCTGGATGTCCATTCTTGAGGAATTTTAAAGCAGTTGGGACTGAGAGAGGCAAGTGCTGCTTAGAGGATCTTCCAGAAGCTCTAACCTGACTGCACTTCCTCCTTTACCCTCCATGGCTCCCTGCTCCCTCCCAGTAGGCCCCAGGTGCGTGCCACAGAGGCTGGGGTCCCTGTGTAATCTCCCTGGCTACGATGGGGTCCCTGTGTAAATCCCCCCAGCTGCCCTCTAAACCGGGACTTGTGTAGGGACACAGATGCTGTTCCCAGCACCAGGCCTGATACCACGTACCACCCAAGAAACACCTCTTGTATGAATGATGCCAGCACACACCCTGGGCATCAGATTCTCTCCATCTGTACGGGAAAGGTTGGTCTACGGGAACCCCGTGGACTCTTGCCCCTGGGTGGTCAGTTGGGCCAAGAGCTACCTGCAGGCTCAACTCAAGAAGTTTCCAGGGCTGGGCGCTGTGGCTCATGCCTGTAATCCCAGCACTATGGGAGGCCAAGGCGGGTGAATCACTTGAGGTCAGGAGTTTGAGACCAGCCTGAGCAACATGGTGAAACCCCGTCTCTACTAAAAATACAAAAATTAGCTGGGCATGGTGGCAGGTGCCTGTAATCCTAGCTACTCGGGAGGCTGAGGCAGGAGAATCATTTGAACTGGGAGCCGGAGGTTGCAGTGAGCTGAGATCGCGACATTGCACTTCAGCCTGGGTGACAAAGCGAGACTCTGTCTAAAAAAAAAAAAAAAAAGAAAAGAAAAGAAAATTGGGTCACTCAAAGCTGCCTCTGCTGTTTACCTGGAACCTTCTTTTTTTTTTCTTTTTCTTTTTAGATGGAGTCTTGCTCTGTCGCCCAGGCTGTAGTGCAGTGGCATGATCTCAGCTCACTGCAACTTCTGCCTCCCAGGTTCAAGCGAGTCTCCTGCCTCAGCCTCCAGAGTAGCTGTGATTATAGGTGCACGCCACCACACCTAGCTAATTTTTGTATTTTTAATTAATTAAGACAGTGTCTTGCTCTGTCACCCAGGCTGGAGTGCAGTGGCACCATCTTGGCTCACTGCAACCTCTGCCTCCCAGGTTCAAGAGATTCGCATGCCTCAGCCTCCCAAATAGCTGGGATCACAGGTGCCCACCACCACACCTGGCTAATTTTTATATATATATATTTTTTCACTTTTATCCTCAAGTTTATTCCTGTGGTAAAACTAAAATAATTTAATATTTGAGAGATCAACAGAAACAAGAGAATAATAATAATTATTGCTAATATGTGTTGAGTGTTTACATATAGTGTTACATATAGTATTCTAAGCATAATACTATGATGCAAATATTCTTTTTTTTTTTTTTTTTTTTTGAGACGGAGTCTCGCTCTGTCACCCAGGCTGGAGTGCAGTGGCCGGATCTCAGCTCACTGCAAGCTCCGCCTCCCGGGTTCACGCCATTCTCCTGCCTCAGCCTCCCGAGTAGCTGGGACTACAGGCGCCTGCCACCTCGCCCGGCTAAGTTTTTTTTGTATTTTTTAGTAGAGACGGGGTTTCACTGTGTTAGCCAGGATGGTCTCGATCTCCTGACCTCGTGATCCGCCCGTCTCGGCCTCCCAAAGTGCTGGGATTACAGGCTTGAGCCACCGCGCCCGGCCTTTTTTTTTTAAATTATACTTTAAGTTCTAGGGTACATGTGCATAACGTGCAGGTTTGTTACGTATGTATACTTGTGCCATGTTAGTGTGCTGTACCCATCAATTCATCATTTACATCAGGTATAAGTCCCAATGCAATCCCTCCCCCCTAATTTTTATATTTTTAGTAAAGACAGGGTTTCGCCATGTTGGCCAGGCTGGTCTCCAAATCCTGGCTTCAGGTGATCCGCCCACCTCGTCCTCCTAAAGTGCTGGGATTAGAGGTGTGAGTCACCATGCCCAGCCGACAATTACAATTTTTGTTTTCAATGTATCTCATTGCTCTTTCTTCTTTCAGCCACTTGGTCTCATTTTGCAGTGTTCTGTTCTTGTTTCATGGACACCATTTCTTCTTTTTCTCTGAGGATCATAATTTAATCCCAGTTATAGTTCTATATTCTATATTTGTGGTTAACTGTATTTCAGGCAAACATAAGTTTTTCTGTTGTAACTGAGTGTCTTTATTTCATGGAGATTGGAATCCCTCAAATGGTGCTTAAGAATGAAAGGCCGGGTGCAGTGGCTGACACCTGTAATCCCAGTACTTTGGGAGGTCGAGGCACCCAGGTCTCTTGAGGCCCGGAGTTTGAAACCAGTCAGGGCAACATAGCAAAAGTCTGTCTGTACAAAAACAAAAACAAAAATTAGCTGGGTTTGGTGGTGCATGCTTGTAGTCCCAGCTACTTGAGAGGCTGAGGTGGGAGGATTATTTGAGCCTGGGAGGTGGAGGCTGCAGTGAGCCAAGATCACAGCACTGCACTCCAGCCTGAGTGACAGAGTGAGACCCCATCTTAAAAAAAAGAAATTGAAAATTTAAAAATGTCACTAAATTCTTGATGTGATCTCATATTTACTATTCACTTTCTCTTGGTGGGGGACATTAACACTTTGTGTTCTTGGATTCTCTGTCCCCTTTCAAGGGACCAAAGACCTCCTGGTCTCATTGATCCTTTGTGGTTGCCCAAATCCCTTTTCTACCTCAACCAACCCAGGTCCTCTTGAGAAAGCTTTCTCTTTTGTCTTGAGCTTCCACACACGGGCTGGGCTGCCGCTTCCCTCTGTCAGCCTCTCGTGATTTTTCATGGCTTCAGTCCACCACCAGGATCTCCCCTGCCTAATTTTTTAGCATGGTTGTGGATTCCTGTCTTTTTTTGTGCGTACCTTTGCTCTTGTTTCTAAGGGCTGGTGGGTGAGGAAAAGATAGGGAGAGACTGCTACACGTGCTTAGATTGCCATATTGAAACTAGAAGCTGGAGAAAATGCTAGGAACTAATAAGAGAGGGCTCGTCTTTAAGAATGCAAGAGTCGGCCGGGCCCGGTGGCTCACCTGTAATCCCAGCACTTTGGGGGGCCGAGGTGGGCAGATCACTTGAGGTCAGGAGTTCAAGACCATCCTGGCCACATGGTAAAACTCCATCTCTACTAAAAATACAAAAAATCAGCCGGGCGTGGTGGCACGTGCCTGTAATCCCAGCTACTTGGGAGGCTGAGGCAGGAGAATCACTTGAACCTGGGAGGCGGAGGTTGCAGTGAGCTGAGATCGCGCCACTGCACTCCAGCCTGGGCAACAGAGCAAAACTCTGTCTCAGAAACAAAAACAAACAAAAAACACACAGAGAATGTGAAAGTCAGGGTGAGCTGGATATGGGAAGGTAAAAAATGGTGAGGCCGGATGAGTGAGAGCAGATGAAGCAATGCTGCAGCTACCAGTGAGGTATCTGGAGGCACCCGCATGGCAGTCATACTGTCAGCCTAAGCAAGTGGTGACATTATCAAAGATCTACTGGGTTAAGAAGAGGAGGGGATGTTACTTATTTGGGTCATGTTTTAGCCTTCCAGATGTAGGACTGGAAGACATCTTGGAGATCCTACAGTCCAGCTATCTTGGGTGGTGGTTGTTGTTTTTTTCTTCCTCCACAGAAGAGGAAAACAGGTTCTGAGATGTGAATGATCAGCCCACAAGGGCTCTGTGAGCTCGGGTGGACAGAGGTCCTGGCAGTCCCAGCTCAGAGCTCCTTCTTGGGCCTCGCAGCCCTGGCATTTGGACTGGCTGCTGCCGACCCATCCTGAGGGCGTGTTTTGGTTTCCTAGGGTGACTCAGGAGGACCCCTGGTCTGCGAGGAGCCCCCTGGCCGGTTCTTTCTGGCCGGCATCGTGAGCTGGGGAATTGGGTGTGCAGAAGCCCGGCGTCCGGGGGTCTATGCCCGAGTCACCAAGCTACGTGACTGGATCCTGGAGGCCACCACCAGAGCCAGCGTGCCTCTGGCCCCCACGGTGGCTCCTGCCCCCGCCGCCCCCAGCACGGCCTGGCCCACCGGTCCTGAGAGCCCTGTGGTCAACACCCCCACCAAATCCACGCAGGCCCCCAGCACTGTGCCTCTTGACTGGGTCACCGTTCCTAAGCTACAAGGTATTTTCGGGGCAGAAAGGTAGAAGATGATGTATGCGCCTATCTTGATTTAGGGAGAATTGATATCTTCATAGCATTTTCATAATTTTAGGTCTTCCTGTTCAAGGAAAGGTCACGTGTATCCATTGATTCCCATCTTCTGTTGCGTGTACCCTCACGGTATCCTTCTGTCCATAGGTCTTGCCCATGTCTTGCTAAGTATGGCGATCTATCAATGGAATACTTTTTTTTTTTTTGAGACAGAGTCTCGCTCTGTCACCCAGGCTGGAGTGCAGTGGCATGATCTTGGCTCATTGCAACCTCCGCCTCCTGGGTTCAAGCGATTCTCCTGCCTCAGCCTCCCGAGTAGCTGGGATTATAGGCGTCCGCCACCACACCCAGCTAATTTTTGTATTTTTAGTAGAGACGGGGTTTCCTCATGTTGGTCAGGCTGGTCTCGAAGTCCTGACTTCACGATCCGCCCACCTCAGCCTCCCAAAATGCTGGGATGACAGGCATGAGCCACCTCGCCCGGCCTGGAATACTTCCTATTGTATTTTCAAATAGCTTGTACCCAGACAACTTGTAGGATTGGCCGGGCGCGGTGGCTCATGCCTGTCATTGCAGCACTTTGGGAGGCTGAGGCGGGAGGATCGCTTGAGGTCAGGAGTTCAAGACCAGCCTGGCCAACATGGCAAAACCCTACTAATTTTTTAGTCTCTACTAAAAATTAGCTGGGTGTGGTGGAGGGCACCTGTAATCCCATCTACTCGGTAGGCTGAGGCAGGAGAATCGCTTGAACCCAGGAAGTGGAGGTTGCAGTGAGCTGACATGGCGCCACTGCACTCCAGCCCGGGTGATAAGAGCAGAACTCCATCTCAAAAAAAAAAAAAAAAAGAAAAGAAAAAGAAAAGAAAAAGAAAAGAAAAAACTTGTAGGACTATATCTGTTTTCAAAACCTGTTAGTTGCTTTCATATATATATATATATATATATATTTTTTTTTTTTTCTGAGACCTAGTTTCACTCTCTTGTTGCCAGCTGGAGTGCAGTGGAAGCGATCTTTGCTCACCGCAACCCTCCTCCTCCCGGTTCAAGTGATTCTCCTGCCTCAGCCCCCTGAATAGCTGGGATTACAGGCGTGCATCACTATGCTCGCTCATTTTTGTATTTTTAGTAGAGTCAGGGTTTTGCCATGTTGGCCAGGCCGGTCTCGAATTCCTGACCTCAGGTGATCTGCCCGCCTTGGCCTCCCAAAGTGCTGGGATTACAGGTGTGAGCCACCGCACCCGGCCATGCTTCATTTCAGTTCACCTACACCCCATACTCTGTTCCGAAACCCCATAGCAATCGTACCCCTTCCTTTTCTGAGCCGCCCCATGGGTCTCCTGGAGTGCAGTCCTGTCTTTGCAAGAAGCCCGTAAACCCGGCTTTGTGGGCTGCGGGCCTGTGGTGGGTCTGTTGCGGGGGGTCCTCAGGCTGACTGGGCTGCTGCTGTTGCTTTGTTAACTTCCGTCCCCCAAGCTAGGCCACGAACTTGCTGCAAGACCTTGGGCAAACTATGGACACCTCGAAGCCTCCACGGCTTCATCTGTGGAATGGGAGGGATTGCGGCACCTTTAGGGCCTGGCTGCAGTTGGTGTCCTGGGACCCTACCCACCCCCATGCTCCCATCCGAGCAGGCCAAGATCCCCAGACCTGGTCTTGTGTCCCCCTTCCAGAATGTGGGGCCAGGCCTGCAATGGAGAAGCCCACCCGGGTCGTGGGCGGGTTCGGAGCTGCCTCCGGGGAGGTGCCCTGGCAGGTCAGCCTGAAGGAAGGGTCCCGGCACTTCTGTGGAGCGACTGTGGTGGGGGACCGCTGGCTGCTGTCTGCCGCCCACTGCTTCAACCAGTAAGGCCCGCCTCCTCCAGGAAGGCTGCCCGGTTTCCCCTCCTCACCAGCCCCTCCCTGTCAGAAACCATCCTGCTGGGGCTGCCTCATGGTGCCCCCCCCACCCCTCGCCCCACCCCGGGGAGCAGCCCTTCCTCTCCTGAGGGCAGCTGAGAGACAGGAGGGAGCCGGTGCCAAGGCTTCTGAGGACAAAAAGGGGAGGGGGAGAGGGTTCCTTCCCCATTGCTTGCTACCCAGGCCGCATTTATCTTGGAGATTCCCAGGCACGGTGGCCCACATCTGTGGTCCCAGTTACTCAGGAGGGTGAGGCAGGAGAATTGCTTGAGCCCAGGAGGTCGAGGCTGCAGTGAGCCTGATGGTGCCACTGCACTCCATCTGGGGCAGCAGAGCGAGACCCTGTCTCAACAAAAAAAGAGACAGACTCATAAAGCTGTAGGGGGTTGGGAGGGCTTCGGCACAGGTGTAGAAAATGAAGCTGAGGGTCCCCTGACTTGCCCAAGGTCCCCCAACTCGGGATCCTTTTCAGGAGGAGCCCGGCAGCCCCTCTTCCCCTGGTCCTCCCTGGAGCCGAGGGTCAGAGGAATGGTCCTGGGGCTCAGGCAGCCCCGTGTAGCTTCCCGGGGGGGGGGTGCATCAGCCCTGTCCGTCCCCCAAGAAGGCGGGCATGTGCTGGAGGGCGGACACGTCTGAGGGCCCTGTCTCCACAGCACGAAGGTGGAGCAGGTTCGGGCCCACCTGGGCACTGCGTCCCTCCTGGGCCTGGGCGGGAGCCCGGTGAAGATCGGGCTGCGGCGGGTGGTGCTGCACCCCCTCTACAACCCTGGCATCCTGGACTTCGACCTGGCTGTCCTGGAGCTGGCCAGCCCCCTGGCCTTCAACAAATACATCCAGCCTGTCTGCCTGCCCCTGGCCATCCAGAAGTTCCCTGTGGGCCGGAAGTGCATGATCTCCGGATGGGGAAATATGCAGGAAGGAAATGGTGAGTCCTGCCCCGATCGAGGGGAATGGTGGATTTATTCTCCAGGGCCTGGCGGGAGGTTAGGATGGGCATCTGCCTGGACCTTAAGCCAGACCCTCCGGCTTTGCAGGGACCTCTGCTTGGCTGATCCCGTTGTCTTGTTCACTGCCTACACACCCTCCTCCCATTCCATCTGGGGGCAAAATCTGGCCGTTGCCTGTTTGTATAAATAAAGTTTTATTGGAACAGGCCATTCTCCCATCAGCAGGCTACCATGGCTTTCCTGCAATATATGAGAGGTGTCATCACCCATGACAGAGGCTGGGTCTGGTGGCTCATGCCTATAATCCCAGCACTTTAGGAGGCTGGTGGGTGGGTCAAGGGATGGGATCTCCAGACCATGGTGAGCTTGTCCAAAATAAAAAAAAAAGTGCTTTGCATGGTGGTGGGCGCCTGTAGTCCCAGCTACTCGGGAGAGCCTAGAATGGCATGGGCTCCCAGGAGGTGGAGCTTACGCAATTAGCAGGCCATGGTGCGCCACTGCACACTGCAACCCTGGGCAAATGAGACTCCGTCTCAAAAGCCAGAGGTAGCGGTGGCTCAAGCCTGCTCAATCTGGCACTAGGAGGCCGGGGCAGGAGGATCACAGGGTCAGGAGGTCGAGACCATCCTGGCCTAGCCACGGTGGAAACCCGTCTCTATAAAAATAAAAACTAACCCGGAGGCCGAGGTGAAAGATCCAGCCTACTCGGGAGGAGGCTGAGAGGCAGGAGGTCGGCCCAGGAACCCGGGAGGCGGAGCTTACAGTGAGGCAGGGTCCAGCCACAGCACTCAACCTGGGCAAGGCCGAGACCCAAATCTCAAAAAAAAAACAAAAACTCTAAAACTTATTAGAGACTGGCCTGTTCCCATTCTAGCCATTTACCAGAAAAACAGTACTGCTTGGTGGCTCACACCTCTCAGTCCCAGCACTTGGGAGGCTTCAGCCAGTGGATCTGCAGGTGGAAGTTTAAGACCCGCCCAGCCGGCAGGAGCCACGTCTCTGCAAAAATTACAAAGAGGTGGCTGGAGTCTGGGGTGGCTGCTACTAATCCCAACATTTTGGGAGGCCGAGATGGGCAGATCACTTGAGGCCAGGGTTTGAATGACTGTTTGAACATGGTGAAAGCCCATCTCTACTAAAAATACAAAATTAGCCTGGTGTGGTGCGGCCTGTAATCCCAGCCACTTGGGACTGGGAGGAGGGTACTTAGGCAGGAGGTGGAGGTTCGGTGAGCTGAGTCCCACTTCATTGCCTCTAGCCTGGGCAAAAGAGTGAAACTCGTCTCAAAAAAAAAAAGCAAACATCCCACCCCAACGTTAATGCTTCCTGCAGCCTCAAATTGGCCTCCTGCACATTGCCAGGGTGCCCTGGGAGGCAGCCCCATGTCAGGACAGTGGGAGACAATTTTAAACTCTGTGAGGAATCAAGTACCTCTTCCTCTCCTCTGTGGCTGTGCATGATTCCGCAAGCTCTGTGCCCTGGTTTCTTCATGGGTAGGGTAGCTGCATCATGCTGTTATCGGACCCGAACTGGAGCTGCTCTGATGATGATCACTCTCCAGAGTATTGCTTTCTGGAAGCTCTTTCCTGGTATACCAATGAGCTACCCGAAGTCAAGTAGGCATCATAGACCAGAAGACTGCGGCGTGCTCTGGCACCTCCTCACGGACATGATCTCGCCCGGCTTCCTGGAAGGCAAAGTTGACTCCTGCCAATTGCAAGCATTCCGGGGAAACCGAGGCGGTATTGAGGATGAAATGCCGCCATTCACCTGGCAGTTCTGTATTGTTGCAGACCCTAGATGTCTTGCTCCTTCCCTCCCTTTTCCTTCTCTCTGCTTCACGGCTAGGTCTTGCTCCCCTATCCCGCCCAGGCCTGGAGAGCAATTGCTTGCGATCTTGGCCTCTGCAACCTCTGCAAGTTCAAGTGATTCTCCTGCCTCCAGCCCCTTCTACCCGAGCAGCTGGCATTTACACAGGCGTATGCCACCCATAATACATGTTTTTAGTAGAGGCAAGGGTTTTTTACCATGTTGTAGGATAGTCTCAATCTCTGACCCTCGCTGATCATTTCGCCAGGCCTCCCAAAGTGCTGGGATTACAGAGCATGGAGCCACCATTGCCTCAGCCCTAGATTTCTGCTTTGAGATGGAATAGCTCTGTTGCCCAGGCTGGAGTATAGTGGCGCTTGATCTTGGCTCACTGCAGCTGCCTCCTGGGTTCAGTGATTCCTGCCTCAGCCTCTGGAGTAGCTGGTTCACAGGCATGTGCCTCCACGCCTGGCTTCAAGTGCATGTATTTTGAAGGGGCGGGGACCACCCATGTTGGCCGAACTAGTCTTGAACCCTTGACCTCAGGAAAAATCCATCCGCCTTGGCCTCAAACTTAGGATTAGGACTGAACTCTCTTTGTGGCTCCTCTCCTATGCTCAGATTTTCTAGAGTGCTCCCAGCCACTTAAAGAGAGACAGAGGTTAATTTTCAGGCTGGGTTGGCTCATGCCTGTAATCCCAATTAGCTAGGAGGCTGAGGTAGGATCAGTTGAGAATGGACTACAAGACAGCCTGGGTGAGCATGAAGTAGAGATCCGTCTCTACAAAAATAAAAAAAAATTTATCAGGCAGAGTGGTGCCTGTGGTCCCAGCTCCCACCCAGGCAGCTAGTGGGAGGATCTCTGCCAGGCCCAGGTGTTCGGCTGCAGCCAGAAGCCAGCCAGTCACACCCTGCACTCCATCCTGGAGTGACACAGCAACACCTATCTAAAAACAAAGATAAAATCCCAGCACTTTGGGAGGCCAGTGAACCAGGTCTGCAGGTGAGCCAGTTCAGGACTAGCCCCAGCTAGCAAGAAAACTCCATCTCTACAAAAATTACAAAAATAGGTAGGAAAGGTGGGGTGCCTGTAATTCGGCCTGCTCAGGCGGACTTGGGAATTGCTTGCCCAGAATGGCAGAGGTCAGTGAGTGGGTCCTGCACTCAGCCTGGGCAGCAGGAAGCTGAGACAGCCCTAAAAAAAGGCAGGTAGCGTTGGCTCAAGCCTGTAATCCAGCACTTTGGGAGGCTGGGGCAGAAGTAGGATCAGAGATCCAGGAGATGGGGTATCCTGGCCCTATGCGGTGAAACCCGTCTCTACACTAAAAATGTCTAAAAAATGGCTGGGCGAGGTGCGGCGAAGGCATGCTGAGTCCCAGCTGCTCAGGAAGGCTAAGGCCAAGGAGGGTGAGACCCGGGAGGCAGAAGCTTGCAGTGGCCGGAGGAGATCTAGCCACTGCACACTCAGCCTAGGCGACAGAGTGAGACTTCGTCTCAAAAAAAAAAGGCATCAGATTTCAAAATGTGGCATTCTCGAGTTAGATGCCATTGTACTAAGCAATACAAAACACCAATGGCATTATGATACTTCATTCTATAGCTTATTAGTTAAAAGAGGTAAATAACCTGCAATGGAAACCTACAGCCCAAAGTTCTCAAACCAGACTCTGAGTTTCAGATCCCATAGCTACAATTTGCTGTAGCGGCCCCAGGCAGTGCCTCCAGCCTCTCTGGGCCTCTGATCCTCATATGTGTAAAGAGTGAGAGCATGGCTGGCCTATCTTCTAGGAGTGTTGTGAGATCAGTGTCTTATAAGATCTTTTCTTCCTGTATTCATTGCTCCATAACTGCTTGCTTTTGGGGCGGAGTCTCGCTCATCGCCAGGCTGGAGTGCAGTGGCTGGATCTAGCTCACACAGAAACTCCACCTCGGGTTACGCCATTCTCCTGCCTCGGCAGCCTCCAGGCAGCTGGGTTCACAGGTGCCACCACCTCGCCCGGCCCCGTTTTTGTATTTTTTAAGTAGAGCGGGGGACTTTTCACTGCAGGATGGTCGATCTTTCCTGACACCATTCAGTCACCGTCTTCGGCCTCTAAGTCACTAGGATTGGGGCTTGAGCTACTCGTCCCGACCTGTATTCTGTTGCACAATCATACTCTCCATACGTCATACTCTCTCTTTAAAATACTCTCTATATCAATGGGCAATTCATGGCAGCTTTTTATCTTGAAAAAGAATGGTAGAGGCCGGGCTTGCAGTGGCTCACATCTGTAATCCCAGCACTTTGGGAGGCCCGGCAGAAGCGGATCCACTGCACGAGGTCAGGAGTTGGAGTGGCTGGCCAGCAGCAGACCCTGTCTCTACTAAAAATACAAAAAATTAAGCTGGGCGTGGTGGCTCATGCATGGTTTAGGCTACTCGGGAGGCTTAGAGCCAGGAGGAGTGCCAGGCTCAGGGAGGTGGAGGTTGCAGTGAGGCTAGGGTCCCAGCCTGCACACTGCAGGCAGAGCAAGACTCTGTGAAGGCGGGCGTGGGCAGTGTGGGCAGTGGGACCATGGTGTGGGGAGTTTTCTGCATTGTTTTACCCTTCCCCAAACAAAAGCAAGGAGGGCAGGAAACTCAGGAGGAAGTGACTCACTGCAGATGCACAGCCAGGCGTGGGGCTGCAGCCAGATCTCAGACCCACGCTGTACCCTCTGCCCGCACCCTCGATGGGGCCCACCCTGGAGACACTTGGGAAGCTATGCTTGAGGCCACCGGGAAGAGGTCCCTGGGGATTGCTTAGTGCTCTGCTGCCCTTCCTTTCTAGGAGGCTCTAGGGCCCCTGGCCTCTGAGAGGCCCGGCGTGTTTTATCTGGCAGGGATGCGTGAGCTAGGGTGTGGCTGCGCTCAGGACCCTGCAGCAAAGTCTACAGCATCACCAGGCTAAAGGGGCTGGATCCCTGGAGATCATCATCTCCAGCCCCTTCCCATGTCACCTCCCCCCTCAGCCACAGGACACTGGCCACCAGCCATCCCAGGACTGACAGCTGGCCTCACAGTCCTGGGGCCACACACCCAGCAGAACCCCACCCTAGGTGCAGGCAGGGTGTGGCAGGCCAGCCTGCCAACTCAGCGCCTCTCTGCCATGGGCACCACTGCTGGGGATGGGCCTGTTTAGGTGCCCCTGGGGCCACCACCCTCCCAGCCTGGGTACGGAGAGCCGGGAGGACCCCTGGGGCCCGGAGTGCCATGGTGATGGCTGGGCAGCCAGACAAGGCCCAGAACATCCTGGCCCGAGCGCCCGGGTTGCTCAGCCTGTAATCCCAGCTGGGAGGCCAAGGTGGAGTGGATGGCCTGAGGTCAGGAGTTCCAGATCAAGCTGCAGCTGCTGAAGTGAAACCCCATCTCTGCAAAAAAAAAAAAAAAAAAAAAAAAAATTAGCTAAAGGCAGTGGTAGGCGCCTGTAATCCCAGCTACTCGGGAGGCAGAGGCAGGAATGCGGCAGACAGGAGGCAGAGGTTGCAGCCAGAGCCCTGGGTGTGGAAATTGCACTCCCAGCCTGGGTGACAGGAAGCGAGACTCCCATCTCAATAATAATAGCCAAAACCAGGTGTGATGGTGCCTGAACCTTCTGGGTGAAGCATTTCAGAGACAGGAGAATTATTTGAGCTCAGGAAGCAGAGGCTGCAGTGTACCGAGATCACACCATTATACTCCAGCCTGGGTGACACAGCCCGTCTCTAAAAAAAATAAAAATAAAATGAAAGCAGGGGCTTTGATGGTTCGCAGCAGCGCCAAGTCCTTGGGTGACTGTTTCCTGTGAACCTGGCAGCTGCCCTCATGTGGGTCTGTCCCCGCAGCCTGGGGGCTGTCACTTTCTCAGTCTGAGCTGATTTTTCCTTTTTCAATAGCTATGGCCTTCCCAGGGCCCACCTCCTTGGGTCCAAAAGAGGTGGAGAAGCCCCGCCTTGAAATACAGGCGGGTTCTGTGTGGAGGCAGCTGTCGTTCCCAAGGACAGGGGCTGCAGCTGCTGTCAGATTCTCCAAGGCCACCTGGTCTTGGGTCAGGGCCAGATGGTGCCCCGGCTGGTGGGGAACTGGCACTTCCCCCTTGCCGACCTTGGTATCGGCTGCGGGTGGCACAGGGGGAAGGGGGCACCTAGGGAAGCCTGCTGGGTGGTAACAGAGGGCGGGGAGGGGGGCTCGCCCCTCAGGAGGAAAACGGACCTCTGGAGACAGCAGGTGGGTACGGGTCCCCTCCATGGGTGGTAACGGGGTCCCTGAAGCCCCCCGGCAACCACCCCATGTATTCTTTCCACAGCTGTGTTCTGAGGAAGGCCTTTGCACTTGGCACCGTCTGGGGAGGGCTCGGAGGCCATCAGGGATCCAGGCAGAGTGCCAAGGCAGGGCTGGGGCCTCTGGGTCAGGGTCCTGGTATGTGCAGAGGCCTTGGGGTGGGAGGGAACTCCTGGAGGACGGAGATGTGGGAGGCTGCCATGAGAGGGGTTTCGGCCTGGCCCCCGGCAGGGGAGAAGGTGTGGTCCCAAAGCTGAAGTCACAGGAAACAAATGCATTTCCAATGTTATTTGAGAAAAGCCCAAAGACCAAGCAGCAGGCCCAGCGTCCTTTCCTGCCGAGTTTTCCTGGGGCAGGTCCGCCCTCGCATCCGGGGCTCCCAGGGGAATTCACGGAGGGGCGGGCGGCGCTCTGGGGGGCTTCGTGGAGGAAGCGCCCTGGGTCCACCTGCCCATGCGCCTGGCTCCCTCCGCAGACTGCGGCCTGGCGCCGGCGGCGCTCAGCAGGATTGTGGGCGGCAGCGCAGCGGGCCGCGGGGAGTGGCCGTGGCAGGTGAGCCTGTGGCTGCGGCGCCGGGAACACCGCTGTGGGGCCGTGCTGGTGGCAGAGAGGTGGCTGCTGTCGGCGGCGCACTGCTTTGACGTGTGAGTCCCAAACGCTCCAAATGCCCCTGTACGTGTCTGTAGCTCACCCGGAACCGAACTGTTGCCCGAAAACGCACCGTGACACCCTCTTTTGCCGGAGTGCCCTCCCCGACCCCGGCTCCCACTGCCCCAGGCTGCTCCTCCCACCCCCATCCCCACTCCCTGCAGCCCTCCCCTGCCCACCCACCCCTCAGCCTGACCACCCTGGGTTGTCCTACCCCGCGGTCCCCACCTAACCCGGGGGCTGCAGCCCCTCCCAGCTCCAGGCCAAGCCCATGGGGACATTGGGGTCACTTCTTTCCCCAGCCCTCGCCCCTGGCACTTAGCTCCAGCCCCCGCAAAGCCCACCCAGTAGAAAGCTGTCCTCCCCAGGGCCCAAGCCCTGGCAGGAGAGGGGTACGGTATTCCAGAGGGGACACCCAGCTCCGGGCCCTGCGGGGCTCGAGGTCAGAAGGGGAGCGGGGGGCGGACCCTCACGGCCACCAATATTTTCAGAGCGCTAATATTAGGTGGTGATGACTGCAATCCTTGGTGCTGCCTCGGTGCCTGGTGGGGGACACTGAGCCCATTCCCAGACTGGCAGCCAGAGAACCATGGTCGGCCCCTGGGGGACACCGCAGGGGCAGGGGCCGGGGGCGCGGGGGCTCTGGCCGACGCCTGTCCTCGCGCGCCCTCCAGCTACGGGGACCCCAAGCAGTGGGCAGCCTTCCTAGGCACGCCGTTCCTGAGCGGCGCGGAGGGGCAGCTGGAGCGCGTGGCGCGCATCTACAAGCACCCGTTCTACAATCTCTACACGCTCGACTACGACGTGGCGCTGCTGGAGCTGGCGGGGCCGGTGCGCCGCAGCCGCCTGGTGCGCCCCATCTGCCTGCCCGAGCCCGTGCCGCGACCCCCAGACGGTGCGCGCTGCGTCATCACCGGCTGGGGCTCGGTGCGCGAAGGAGGTAGGCGCACCCGGGGCCGGGGTGGTGCGGGGTGCTGGGCAGCAGCCGGAAGGGGTCCCCAACCGCCCCATCTCGCTCGTCCGCAGGCTCCATGGCGCGGCAGCTGCAGAAGGCGGCCGTGCGCCTCCTCAGCGAGCAGACCTGCCGCCGCTTCTACCCGGTGCAGATCAGCAGTCGCATGCTGTGTGCCGGCTTCCCGCAGGGCGGCGTGGACAGCTGCTCGGTGAGCCTCGGCCTGGCCTGGGTGACCAGGGGCCCAGGTCCCGCCCAGCCGCCGGGGAGGGAGGGTTCCCCACCGTCCGGGCGCCACGCTCCGGTGCAGACTTCTCCAGAGGATCAAGCAGGGGGGCCCTTTTTGGCTCTGGAGGAATTTCCACTCCACAACCGTTTATTGGGTAACCACTGCATCCCACCCCTGGGCCTCAACGGCAGAGCAGGCAGAGGCTGCAGCGGGAGGCCCCATTCCACTCCGGGACCACGTGGCGGGTGTCCATCAATGTCTGCCACCTTTGCATTGAGCCCATTTTCCAGATAGTGAAAATGCAGCTTCCAAGGGAAGCCACTCACTACGGTCACCCCTACGGGGGCCAATGACCCAAGGGCTGCTGTAGGGGAGGTACCAGACTCTGAACCCCCGCTTCTCTCCCCAACAGGGTGACGCTGGGGGACCCCTGGCCTGCAGGGAGCCGTCTGGACGATGGGTGCTAACTGGGGTCACCAGCTGGGGCTATGGCTGCGGCCGGCCCCACTTCCCAGGTGTCTATACCCGGGTGGCAGCTGTGAGAGGCTGGATAGGACAGCACATCCAGGAGTGACCGCCACGTGATTGCCCAGGCCGGGACTCTAGGCGAAAGCAGCAGGAGCAGCAGGCCACCCAACACCCCACCTCACTGTACCCTACCCAAGGACGGGAGTGGGGGGGGGGGGGCTGTGGGTCATGGGGATGCATTTTGGTAGCACCCTTTGTTCCAATAAACACAGCTGCTCCACCCCGGCTCACTGGCTCAGCACCTCAGTGTCACAGCGCGGACCACCTGCCTGGCGCTCCAACAGGACCCGGGTGGAAGGAAGAGGGGTCAAAGCAAGCCTGGACAAGGGGAGGGCTGTCCCCCTTAGCCTTTGGGACAGGGGTGGTGGCAACAACACATTCCTCGTGACTCAGCAGCCCGGTGGCACTTAAGGGGAAAGATGGACTTCTCCCAACCCAGGAGAGGCTGAGACCCTCCGAACTGGGGTTCCAGGGACACGCGTCTACTCTTCCCAGAGATCCCTCAGGAGGGAAATAAAGAGGTTTCTCTCCGCCCTCCACCAATTTATTTGCCCATCCGCAGGAGGTGACAGCTCCGGTGGGGTCTGACCACCCCCACCTCCAAAGTCCAGACAAGAGTTCTCCGCCCAAAAAATATGAGGCTGACCTGGGCCCACTAGGGGAAGACCCCCAAAGGCCTGAAGGAGGTGCCACTGGGCTGCCAGCACTTTGGGAAGGCACAGGGCCCCCCCACCCCCGAGATCCAAGCTGCACTGGCTGGCAGGGGGCAAGGCGGGGGGTGGCGAGGACACAGTCCCGTCTGTCCCAGCACCGGTGCCACCCCGCTAAGCCCCGGGCAGGCAATACGCACATGCGGGCCCCGCCTCTCAGAGCACGTTTGTGGAAATGAACGGGGCGGGGCGGCCCACGGGCTCGCCAGTCACATGTTGGCTCGTTCCCGCTGCAGCCGCGAGTTGTAGGCGCGGGACACGGTGTTCCAGGCGTCCATGTAGCGGTCCATGCACATGGCGATGCACTTCTGCGGGACCGGAGGGGCGCACGGCTCAGCTCGGGACCTCGCGCCCCCGGGGACCTCCCTCACCCCGGATCCAGGCCGCCCGGGCTGCAGAGTGCACGCGTGCGGTAGCCACTCCGCCGCGCCGCCCCGTTAGTCTGCGCACGCGCAGACACCTCCCCCCCGAATCCAGACCCTCGCGACCCTTGCCCCGAACTTCCGCGGGTCTCACCTGCTCGGAGTTGTCCAGGGAGCCCCCAGGTTTCCCGATACACTTCCGGAAACACTTGTCCGTCATCCTCTGTGGAGACACGCGAGGCTTTAGCCGCGACGTCCGCCCCCAGGGGTGGCCCTGTCGCCCCAGCGCCCGTCCCCGGCCAGCCCCGCACCTGCAGCAGCTCCTGCGCGTTGGCCACGGCGATCTGCACCTTCACCTGCTCCATTATGAGCCCTGGGTCCAGCTTTCCGCTGCTGGAGCCCCCGAAATCGGAGCCGAAGCCGCCCTCCATGGCTCCGCAAAGTCAACCGGACCGAGGCCGCGTGCGCCGACCCGTAGCTGCGCCGGAAGCGGGCCTCCCGGGGCACCACGGGAAACGGAGTCCACGTGAGCGGGGACGGAAGACTACAACTCCCACAAGACCGCGCGCGCCCGGGCCATTCCAGGTCCCGCGGGGGGCCCTCTGCTCACGCGCAGGCCTGGACCTGCCGTTACCTACAGAAGCCACCCGTGGTTGCGACTCCGCGGGAAGGCGGCCGACTTCGCCCGGGGAGTGGGGGAGCCACTGCGTGCGGCCGAAGCCGATCACTTTGTACACAGGCTCCGTCTCCGGCTCGTCCCCCCAGAGGCCTGCCGCGCATGCGCACGAGGCAGCCGGCGCGTCTATATGACGTGCTGCTGCCCGGGCGGAGCCTGGTCTCATCACATGACGAAGAGTCCACTGGTGCTACAGCGTCGGAGGCTCACTAGAAAAAACGGGCAGGGTCCCATGCATCACCTGGGGCCTGTGTATACTCGCTAGTCACCTTTTCCTTGAGGGTGGAGGGTTTTAGACATCCGCTTCATTGGGGACAGAGGCCCCGGCTCGAGCTTCCCCGCGCAGGAATAAACTCGAGAGGCAGAACCTAAAATCAAAATGTTTATTGGAGTGTTGTACAAAAGTTTCCAGTCATAAAATGTATATTACAAATCATTGGAAAAAAAAAAAAAACACCACATTTGGCATGCATCTTCTTAAAAACCGAATCTCGGAAATGAAAGTCCATGCCAACCCCAAGGCTACAGCCCAGCTCCGTTTGCAGGTTGTGCTGTGACGCTCGCTGGACGCAGGGCTTGGAAGACGCTGCAGGCGGCGACGCCCCAGGACTGAGTCCCTTGGATCTTTAACAAGGAACTGCCGCGTGCAGGCCTCAGACCAACCCCAGCCAAAGCCGCTGGCATGAGGACAGGTGCATGATTGGATTCTGGGTCAGCCCGCAGGCCTCCTGGCTCCTGGGCTCAGCGGGGCAGGCTTCCGCGTTAACCTTGGGCTGTGCACCCCAGAACCCGCGTTGGTCCAGCAGCCGTGGGCCTCCCCCCAGGGCTGGGCGGCGTCTGATGCTTCGCAGGGAGGGCGCTAGGCTTTGAGTCACAGCATGGGCTTACACAGAGGGATGGTTTCGCATCGTTCTAAGCGGCACACAGCTAAGCGTATTTGGGGACAAATGCAAATTGTTTCCCAGGCCATAAATAACTTTTAAAACTTTGATTTTCTTAGTGTTTCCAAAGACTCAATTCTTAATGAACCTCCAATCACCCACAGGCTGCACAGTCCACACCTCTCCCCACTCCCTTCAGCTAAGGGCACCTGCAGTCCTAGGACCACCCCCAGCTCCACCCAAGGCAAATGTAGGGTGGGGGGTTCTGTGGACCTGGGGCGTGCTGTGTTCAGGACAGGGCTGGGCAGCGTCTGGACACCAGGGCCTGCCGGTTTTGGGGGGGAAATTTGTCCCTGAGCCCAGCCTGTGAAGCTGTCAGCAAATTACAGACCAACTCCAGGATACAGCTTTGCTCCCCCAGGCCCCAAATACATAGGATGTGGCTGAGACCACTGCATACTCTGCACAGGACAAGACCACCAAGACCCACCCCCGGAACACGCGCTGGCACGAAGCCTGGCCACTGGAGTCCAGGTGATTCCTGCCATGAAGGTGGGGAAGAGGAGTCTGTCGCCAGCACTCCCACTTCCAGCAGCTGGCAGAGGGTATCCCTGGGGCGGGTAAAGCTCCCTACCAGCCGCCTGACTGGGAGCACAGCGTGGTAGCCTGTTGGGCCCCTCCAGGAGGAAATGCTTTGGTAAGACACGCCCCCCTTGATCCACATGGGACAGGGACTTCTGAGAGCAAGGACAGCGAGCGGGGGCTACATGGAGCAGCGGGTGTTTCTGCTTTGTCGGCCGCTGGCTACTTCCCGGCCTGGGGCTGGGGCCCCCCATTCCTTCCTCCCACTGGCAAGTCTCCAGGGAGGCGGGATGCACAGTGACAGGGGAGCAGTGCCGCCCCCACCCTGCCAAGGCCTGGAGACGGCGCGTGCCAACGGCTCAGTTTTGGTGGCTTTAAGACTCGAGCTGCACTTTCTGAAGGAGGCTTTGCTGTCGGAGTGACCCCCAGTCCCACACCACCCCGGGGAGGAGAGTCAGCCTGTCCTCAAGGCCCTGGCGTGAGCTCCTGACCTGCGTACTGACCAATGTAAAAAAATAAATATCCATTAAAAAAATAACTTCTGTGTATCTATGAGGGAGGGTGTAAACGGTGAGCTATTGCCAAAGGGGGTGCCAGGCGTTGGGAAGCTGGACTAAGGGGATTGGGGGCGTCGTGATAGGAGTCAGGAGGCCTTGGCCTATCTGAGAAACATGGCTTCAGCGAGAGAATCACAGATGAAAGCTACAGTATGGATAGATGCGTGTGTGTATCTAGGCGCAGGGCAGACGGAGCCGGAACCCGGGAGGGGCTCCACAGCGCTCTCCTCCAGGGAGTCCACATGGTGGCGTTCCCTGCAGACAGCTGCTCTGAAACTCACAGCCTCTGCCTCCGAGGCAACCAGCTGTGTCCCCTCCCTGCTTAATGTGACAGGTCTTACAACGGGACTGTCCCCATTCTCCCTTCCCCGGGTCTTCCCCTCCCCTGCCCTGTTGGCCCTGCAGAGTCAGGAACTGACCTGAGGGAAAACTCCCCCAAATAAAGTCAACGGTCTGAGAAACCCGGCCGGTGGGCTGTCAGAACGGGAATCTGGAAGCCCAGGCAGCGGAGCGAAAACCCACCCCGGGGGCCACGCCACCCCCACGGTGCTCCACACCCACTGCGTGGCTACCTGAGGAGCTCCTGCTGTCAGAAGCTGGGCAGCCAGAATGCAGGCTTGGCCCCTGGCCCCACCAGGTCGACGCCTGGATTCTGAATTTGGTTTTGTAGAAAGCCTTCAAAAAACCCACCACTGAATTCCTACGCGGTTTCCGCGCTCTGTCCGCATCGGGGCCGTCTCCTGTCCCCGCTCTAGCCTCGCCAGCCCTCCTCCCTCCAAGCCCGAGCATCTTCTAAACCTCGGGGTCCTGGCCCTGGGCTTCCAATTTGACCAAATGGTGAGATGGGGAGTGGGGTGGGACTGAAAAGTCTCCGGGGCAGCGGTGAAGTGGCAGCGAAGTGAGGCTGGAGGATACCCGCAGGGAGGGAAGGCTGGGGGAGACCCACCCACATGTTCTGGCAGTTTGCTTAGAAATTCTCTAGAAATGTATCAAGAACTAAAGAAAGCCAATGATATAAAAATAGTTTTCAGTGGCTCTGGGTAAAGAAAGGTGTGTGGATGAGGAGTGTGGGTTCACATCACGTAGCAGCCTCTCGAGGTGGTCCTCGGGTCCCCCTGCAGGAAGGAAGGAAGGAAGGAAGGACGGCCATGATCAGGGCCAGCCTGGAGGCAGCCGGCAGGTAGACGGCTGCCCCCACCTCCCCACCAGGGAGGGGCTGAGCAACAGCAGTGTCTACTTCTAGAGCCTTCCATTCCACTTCCACTTCCCCATGAGCCCGCCTGTGAGCGACACGTTCTGTTTTGGGTTCCAAAACAAATCACACGAATCTTGCGATACGTGCATTTACCGCAGTGTGGCTTCGGCACTCATCTTCTCCCCAAAAGCCAATATTGAAGGGACCTGTGTCTTCGACTGAGGAAGCCTGGTTGACCAGAGAGCATCTGGGAGCCGTTCAACACCCACCTCTCAGGGGACCCCCTGGCCAGCTACCCTGAGGTCTGTGATGTCGCAAATCCACATGACGGGCGCGACCCAGGAGGCAAGAACAGGTCTCTGCCGTGCCCGTAACAGCCAAGGCTGGCTTCACCCTGAACCACGGCAGCCAGATGGAGCTCCCGCCGGGGATGCGGCAAGCACGTGTGTGTGTGTGCAGGAGCTCACTCTGCCCAGAGGCTGCGCCCCAGCCGCAAGTGGGCACCGGCGTCCTACCTGTTGGTGGAAAAGATCCTCCTCGCCGAACTCGGCTTCCTCCTCCTCTTCCTCCCCATTCTCATTCTCTCGCACCACTGAGGACTGCTTCACAGTCCTCATGGCCACTTCCTGTGTGGGACAGGACACGGCAGCGCATCCAGGGATCAGGCCCAGAGCTGCCGTGGCCGCCCCAAGAGTCCCCAGGCCCCGCTCAGGACTCTAGCCGAGCACCCCCCAAGCTGGGCACCTACCTCGCCATCCGCGTTAACCAGGACGGTGCGGAAGCTCTCGCCCGTGCCCCAGCTGCTCTGGCCCTTCCACACCAGCGTCGAGGGGGGACTGTGGGCCACTCCAGCACCAGCGGCCCACACCTGGGGACCCAGGAACAATGGCCCCGTCAGGGTCCCCTCTGGTTCCAGGGATGTGGGTCAGCCACTGGCTCCTACCGCACAGCCCCCTTCAATGCCCCTCAATGCCCTGGGCATTCAGTCCTTCCAGCCTGACGCAGGCTTATCCAGGGTGATGGCCCCCAGGATACAGAAGAGACCAGGCTTCTCTTGGCAAGCAGGGCTGAGCTGGGATCTGACGCCCACCAGGCTCCACGGCCCATGCCCTTGACTGTTACACTTCACGGGGACGCCTGCCAGCCCCAACGGCCTGGACTCAGACCCAGGGCACATAGCTCAGACTCCAGGGAGGCCCGAGGAGGTAAAGGGAGTGACTTACCCGGCACCGCAGGAAGTTCTATGGCTCACGACAGCTGCTCTTGGAGCAGTGCCTGGGTGCCACCACCATCCACCCTATCAGAGTCTGCTCCACCAGCCCCCTGGCCCCACCTCACATCCCATCTGTAGCACCCTGCGCCCCTCCGTGACCATCTGGCCATTGTCCATGTTTGGCGTCTCCACCCCCCCCTCCCAAGATCTACCCTTAATTCTCCCCCAGGGCAGTCCATTCCTTCCTTGTCCTTCTTCGTGCTTCCATTCCACCCCACTTCGTCCATTCCATTCCATTCCAGTCCTGTCCCATTCCATTATTCCTTCCACCCTGACCCCTGGTCCACCCCACCCTTCAGGTCACCCGTTACCCGTCCCAGTCATTCCGATCACCTTGTCCCCTGCCCTGCATTGGCCCGGTGGCCCCTGTCACCCTGACCCTGGTCACCCCCATCCCAGCTAAGGTCACCCGTTACCCCGTCCCAGTCATTCCGGTCACCTTGTCCCCTGCCTCGCATTGGCCGGTGGCCCCGTCACCCTGACCCTGGTCACCCCCACCAGCTGGGTCACCCGTTACCCCGTCCCGGTCATTGCGGTCACCTTGTCCGAGTTGTTCTTGAGCTGCACGAACTTGCCCTCCAGGTCGATCTCCTCGATGCTGACACTGCCCGAGGCCGAGGCCTGCTGGGCCAGGTGGAAGCCACCACCACCACCCGTGCCCGTGCCCAGGACGCTGGGGCCGCTGCCCAAGGGCTCCTCCACCTCCAGCCTCTTCCGCTTACTGCGGCCCAGGCGCCCGGTGGCCGACGTGCTGCTGCCGCTGCTGCTCGAGGTGGCTCGTGAGACGGTGACGCGCGAGGATGGGCTGGGGGACAGCTTCAGCCTGTGGGGAAGGAAAGGAGGGCCGGACTGGTGGTGGCAGCCCCAGACAGCCCAGGGCACGCAGAGTGGCGGCCGCGGCCCAGCCCCACCTCCACCCCTGCCCAGCACTCCCAGCAGCCCCGTCTCGCCTCTCCTCCTACCCCGCCCCTCCTCCTCGCTCCGCGCCCCCAAGCCCCCAGGCCTGCCGCACCTCTCCTCCTCGCCCTCCAGGAGCTTCCGGTAGGCGTTGATCTCCATGTCCAGGGCCAGCTTCACGTCCAGCAGCTCCTGGTATTCGGCCAGCTGCTGCTGCATCACGTCCCGCATCTCCGTCATCTCTTGCTCCTTGGCGTCCAGCATCTTCCGGAACTTGTCCCGCTCCCCGGCCATGGCCTCCTCCAGCTCCCGGATGCGATCTTCAGCGGCGCTGGCCTGCGGAGGGGGCAGGCGGCGAAGGTCAGGGCAGCCCCTGAGTCACAAGGCCCGGGTGATCCTGGGACTGCGGGAGAGGGGCCCTCACCGCAGACTGGGGCAGAGACCAGGGCTGGGCATGGGGCGCACGGGACGGGAGGGAAGGGGCATCTCTGGGCGCCCCGAGGGCTCCATCCACTGCCAAGAGGCCAGAGCCCCGCGCCCCGCACATCCGGGACAGGGCCCAGAGGTCGGGCCAGGGGGCCGGCGGGCGGTGGCGCTGTGCGCGTCACCTGCTTCTGGAGGCCGGAGAGCTGGTAGCTGAGGGACTCCAGGCGCATGCGGGCCTCCTTCAGCTCCTCGCGAGCCGCACTGGCCGCCTTGTCGTTCTGGTCAGAGCTCAGCTTGGCGCTGTCCAGCTGTGGGGAGATGGGCAGGTGAGCGCGGGCGCGGGGTGGGGGTCCCACCGGCCACCCCTGCCCACCCGCCCGCTGGCCACACCTTGGCCTGGTAGGTCTGCTCCAGCTCCAGCTTGTAGAGCCGCACTTGTTCGTCGTGCTGGCTCCGCAGCTCCTCCAGCGCCTGTGCCATCTTGAAGTCATACTCCTGCTGCCGGCTGCTGTCCACCTCCACCAGGCGCCGCTCGTGCCGCCGCCGCGTCTCCCGCACCTCCTGCGGACCGAGGCCTCATGACCCTCCGGTCCCGCCTGGGCCCCAAGCACCAGGCCTAAGGGAGGGCTCCAAAATGTGCCAAGAGGAACCTCCAGGCAGTTCCTGGTTCCTTGTGCACAAGTTACAAACCGATACACGTGCAGGTGAGAGGCGGCCCAGGGGCCATCCACGCGCTAGAACGGACTCGGCCACGATAAGGAGTGAGGCTCTGACACCGCCAGGCATGAATGCACCTTGAGGACGTCACACTCAGCGAGAGAAGCCAGACAGAAAACGCCACCGTGTGTGATCCCATTTCCATGAAATGTCCAGGACAGGCCCATCCACGGAGACAGGGAGGGGATGGGTGGGTACCGGGGCTGGGAGTGACTGCTGATGGCTGGGGGGGGTTCTTTTTGGGTGATGGAATGTTCTAGAATTAGAGGTGATGGTTACAAAACCCTGTGGAGATCCTGCCAATGCTGAACTGTACACTTTAAAAAGGTGGACTTAAAATAGCCGGGTGTTGTGGCGGGCGCCTGTAGTCCCAGCTACTCGGGAGGCTGAGACAAGAGAATCGTTTGAACTTGGGAGGTTGCAGTGAGCCAAGATCGCATCACTGCACTCCAACCTGGGCAACACAGGGAGACCATGTCTCTCAAAAAAAAAATTAATCTCTCATAAAAGCCATTATTGAAGAAAGCGGGCCAGGCGTGGTGGCTCACACCTGTAATCCCAGCACTTTTGGGAGTTCGAGGTAGGCGGATCACCTGAGGTCAGGAGTTTCAGACCAACCTGGCCAACACGGAGAAACCCCATCTCTACTAAAAATACAAAACAGCCAGGTGTGGTGGTAGCGGGCGCCTGTAATCCCAGCTACTCTAGAGGCTGAGGGAAGAGAATTACTTGAACCCTGGAGGTGGAGGTTGCAGTGAGCTGAGATCACGCCACTGCACTTCAGCCTGGGCGACAAAGCAAGACTCCATCTCAAAACAAACAAAAATCAAAACAAAGAAAGTGAATTACTGATGTTCGCACCTCAGGGCCCAAATTACAGGGGGGCAGCAGACCCGGCCCTGACAGTGATGGGATGCCCGGGCCACAAGGCAGGGGAGCCACAAGGCAGCTGTCTCGACACAGGGCGGGGTCACACCAGGGCAGAGGCACTAACTGGAGCTCATATGGCTCTCAGGAAGGAAACGGCCCCTTCCTCCTCTTCCCAGCTCCCCCTACTCCGCGACAGAAACCATGTCACTTATCACCACGGGACTGGTTTATAAAAACAGCAGAGGCTGGGCGCGGTGGCTCACGCCTGTAATCCCAGCACTCTGGGAGGCTGAGGTGGGCAGATCACGAGGTCAGGAGTTCAAGACCAGCCTGGCCAACATGGTGAAACCCCATCTCTATTAAAAATACAAAAAATACACCAGGCTCAGTGGCTCATGCCTGTAATCCCAGCACTTTGGGAGGCCGACGCAGGCGGATCACAAGGTCAGGAGTTCAAGACCAGCTGACAAACATGGTGAAACCCTGTCTCTACTAAAAATACAAAAATTAGCTGGGTGTGGTGATGCGCACCTATAATCCCAGCTACTCAGGAGGCTGAGGCAGGAGAATCGCTTGAACCCGGGAGGCAGAGGTTGCAGTGAGCTGAGTTGGTGCCACCGTACTCCAGCCTGGGTGACAGAGCAAGACTCAAAACAAAAAAAGAAAAAAAATTAGCTGGGTGTGGTGGCGCTCACCTACAATCCCAGCTACTCTATAATTCCAGCTACTCGGGAGGCTAAGCCCAGCGTGGGCAAAAGCAAGACTCCATCTCAAAACAAACAAAAAAATAGCAGAAACGCTTCTGAAGGAAGTTGGCTACCTTTGCAGTCAGCGAGATGGGTGGCCCAGCCAAGCAGAGCTCTGCGAGCTGCGCACCCACCCCCACAGCCACCCACCCACCTCCACGGCTGCCCTCTCCAGGACTCCGCACCCTGTGGGCTGCACAGGCCTGCGTCAGGCTCCCTACCGCAGCTCCCTGTGAGGGCTCCGCGGGGGTCTCTTCCCAGCCCCTGCACAGCCTTCGTGGGTCTCTTCCCAGGTGCCCTGTGGGCTCTACCTGGGGCATGTTCCTGCGCCCCCGCACAGAAGCCCTCATGAGTCTCTTCACGGGCTCTCTCACAGGTTCCTCCATAGACCCCCTCACAACTGCCCTGGCGGCCTCCCCTCTGGCTCCTGTGGGGGCCCTCGCACGCTCTGGGCCTGGCCGGAGTGGGGCACGGCTCCTGAGCAGCCTGAACATCCCTCCACCAGCAGTCAGCAGCTCTCCCTGGGCAGTGAGTGTGGGCCCGGCCAGCCCCGGCATTCCACCCTGCACTGTGACATCACAATTGGTTGTGAGGGACACAGGCCGACGACGCCTTCTCTCCCCACTCCCCTCTCCGAGCCCCTGGAGGCAGAGGCCCCAGGAAGGAGGCTGGGTGGGGAGCGCAGGCCCCACCCTCACTTTGGACAAGGAGGCCCTGTGGGAGGCTGGACAGTGGCCCCCAGAAGATGCACCTGACGCCTGCCTCATGGTCTAGCGGTTAGGATCCCAGGCAGCTGGGGTTCTGCTCTCAGGGTGGGAACGCCAAGCTTTTAGAAAGGCAAGAAATCAAAGGAGACCTTCCTTGACACTGAAGAGTTCTGGCTGGGCACGGTGACTCACGCCGGGAATCCCAGCACTTTGGGAGGCCGAGGCGGATGAATCACCTGAGGCCAGGAGTTCGAGACCAGCCTGGCCAACCTGGTGAAACCCTGTCTCTACTAAAAATACAAAAATTACCTGGGCATGGTGGTGCACGCCTGTAATCCAGCTACTTGGGAGGCTGAGGCAGGAGAATTGCTTGAACCTGGGAGGTGGAGGTTGCAGTGAGCCAAGATCGTGCCACCACATTCCAGCATGGGTGACAGAGCAAAACTCCGTCTCAAAAAAAAAAAAAGATGTGCCCACGTCCCCATCCCCAGCAGCTGTGAATGGACCTTATTCGGAAATGGGGTCTTTGCAGATGCCATTAGGTCACTATGGATGATCCAGGCAGGCCCAAGTCCAATGACAAGTGTCCTTGCAGGATACAGAGTATGGACACAGAGGGGAGGCAGCGTGGGAAGACAGAGGCAGGCACTGGGGAGATGCAGTCGAAGCCAAGGGCGCCCTGAGAGGCAGGAAGGAGCCTCCCTGGAGCCGTGAGGGTGGACTTTGCGCTTCTGCTGTGCCAGGCTGGAGGCCAGGCCGCTCACTCACCTCCTCGAACACACTCTTCCGGAAGTCCAGCTCCTCCTGCAGGCTCTGGCAGCGGTTCTCCAGGTCCACACGCATCAGTGTCTCTTTCTCCAGCTGCTTTTTGGCCACTGCATGACCGTCCTCGGCCTGGGAGACACAGGACAGCGAGCCGGTGTGACAACGTGTCTGCTGCAAACGCCCTGCTGGGGCGTCCCGTGGCCCCTGGCACCTACCTTGGCCAGCTGGGCCCGCAGCTCGGCCACGTCACTCTCCAGGCCGCGCTTGTCGCTGAGGGCAGCTGCCAGCTCCACCTCGCTCCGGTGGAACAGGGACTCCAGGTCCTTCACACGGCCCTGGGCCACCGTGAGCTCTCCCTCCCTCTTCTTGGCGCTGAAAGTCAAGAGGGCAAGTGAGCGGGGAGGGGCAAGGTCCATGGGGCCGCAGGGAGCACCTCAGGGGGCGTCAGGCAAGCCCAAGGACAAGGTCACCGGAGCTTCCGAGCCCCAGACCTTCCCGTCCCACAGACGACGCAGCCCCACGCACCCAGGCAAAGGCACACGTGCCCTCATCGTCTGCCCTGCACTGTCAGGAGTCCAGCAAGTGACAGCCACCAGTGCTTGGAACCACCCTGGAGGTGTGGGCTTTTCCAGCCTCTCCTGCCCATTCTGGACCCAGGAGGACCACTTGGGAAGAAATTAATGCATCCTCTATTAATGTTACAAAGGAAGACCCTGGCCTTTGAAGAGTCGGCCTTGTTTGTAAACTTGAGCTGTCTGAAGCAGGCTTACCTGGTCTTCCACTAAACCAAATTAGCTCCAGCATTAGATATTTAAGATAGCAAATACTCAGGCTTTTTAAACACACAAATACTACCAGTGTGGATTTTAGGCTTTTTTTTTTTTTTTTTAAAAGAGACAGGGGTTCACTTGTTTGCACAGGCTGGTCTCGAACTCCTGGCCTCAAGGAATCCTCCTGTCTCAGCCTCCCAAAGTGCTGGGATTACAGGTGTGAGCCACCCCTCCCCGCAGGGAACTAACTATATCTCCCAAGCAACAGTGAGGACACCCACGGTTTCTCAGCGTCAGAACTGCTGACATTTGGGGCGGTCCTGGGCACTGCAGGGTGCTGAGCCCTGTCCCTGGCCTCCACCCACTTCAGACCAGAAGCCTCTCGCTGCCCAGTTTTGACAACCACAAATGTCCCCAGGAATCACCCAGTGTCCCCTGGGGACAGAATCACCCCAGGATGGGGACAACTGGGTGTATCTGGAATACCACAGCAAAGGCTGCTGGCTGGACATGAAAAGAACATCCACATCCCGGCGGCTGGAGCCCGTGGCCAGAGGTCAGAAGCGACAGGGACCTCTCCCACCCAGCAGAATGCTGTGTTCCCGACTCTCCCTAGAGCCTTTCTTTCTTTTTTCTTGAGTTGGAGTTTCGCTCTTGTTGCCCAGGCTGGAGCCTGGTGTGATCTCAGCTCACTGCAACCTCTGCCCCCCAGGTTCAAACGATTATCCTGCCTCAGTCTCCCAAGTAGCTGGGATTACAGGCATGAGCCACCAGGCTCGGTTAATTTTATATTTTTAGTAGAGATGGGGTTTCTCCATGTTGCCCAGGCTGGTCTCGAACTCCTGACCTCAGGTGATCTACCCGCCTCGGCCTCCCAAAGTGCTGGGATTACAGGCGTGAGCCACCGTGCTCGGCCCCCCCGTGCCCTTCAAAAGACCACCTAGGTATTTGCCCAAGAACTGAAAGTGACCACCTGTCTAACTGTATCTCCATCAACAACTGTATTTATCTATATTATCTATGTGCATATATATCAATCTACAGATAGCTTTATCTTTCTCTCTTTCTTTCTTTTTTATTTTTTTGAGACGGAGTTTCACTCTTGTTGCCCAGGCTGGAGTGCAATGGCACAATCTTGGCACACCCCAACCTCTGCCTCCTGGGTTCAAGCAATTCTCCTGCCTCAGCCTCCCAAGTAGCTGAGATTACAGGCATGTGCCAGCACGCCCAGCTAATTTTGTATTTTTAGTAGAGACGGGGTTTCTCCATGTTGGTCAGGTTGGTCTTGAACTCCCGACCTCAGGTGATCCACCTGCCTTGGCCTCCCAAAGTGCTGGGATGACAGGCGTGAGCCACCACGCCCAGCCTTACAAATAGCTATATCTATCTATTGCTGTATCTATCACTGTCTATCCATCTATCCATCTACCCATCATCCATCCTTCCATCCATCCATCATCCACCCATCTCTCTCTCTCCCACTAGCTGCCAAGCTCTCACTCTCTGTGGGACTCTTCCTTCCTTCCTTGTGTGACCCAGGAAGGGAGGGCTGCCCTCCCAGCTCACAGTGCCCTCCCTGCCCAGGATCTGTAATAAATCCTCAAACTTGTTTCCTATCGCTGTGCTGAATTTGCACCTTCTGTCAGAAGAACCAGGAGCTGCCCTAGGCTGGGATCCCAGTGCCAGAGCAATGGTCAGGCAGGCAAACGCCGAACATGGGTCAGACGCGAGCTACAGGGCAGCCCGTGTGTAAACAGCCTCTCCTGTGAGGGGTCCCTGGTTGGGGGTCAGACAACCAGGTCTAAGGCCACCTGCCAGGTAAAAGCATCCGTGCCAGGTGCACTGAACCCCAGGTCTGGCTCCTGTTGTGTCCCGCCAGGGGCAGGGCTGCCAGCCGCTCTGGCGCTGGACCTGGTGAAGCCAGGGCTCTCCACACTGGAAATGTGGCATCTGCTTGCGTTTGAGAGGTATGAAGGCCAGAGACTTCGGCCACAAAGCTGACGCGCCCCCATCGGCAGCCCTCAGGGACACTCAGCTCTACTTCCCCGCATGGAGCAGATCTCCAGCAGGGCCTGGGATGCAGATCCCGTATCTCTAAGCACATGCCACCCAGGCCAGGCCCTTCTGCTCAGCGGGCAGCGAGCCCCGCGGCCCTGCAGGGGATTTTTGCAGGGGTCTGGGGGGAGCTGGAGTCTGTTGGGCAAATCCTGACCGAGTGCCCGCTGTGTGGAAGGCACCGCTCTCACACCAGAGGTGCGTCTAGAACCCTTGCCTTACACTGCGGGATGTCCTTGCAGGGGGAGGCACCAGCGACACAGGCTGCCCACCAGATGGGAGGCTGCCTGCGGGCAGGGCTGGAGCGGGGCTGGGAGACAACCCTGGGGGCAGAGACCTGAAGAAGCAGCGCTGGAGGAGCCAGGGCCACCGCTGCTGAAACAGCCTTCCAGGCAGGCGAACAGCAGCACAAAGGCCCAGGGGTGAGGTGGAAGAGGCAGGCTGCAGACCAGCTCAGAGGACTGGAGCAGAGATCAGGGTAT
Organism: Papio anubis; assembly: GCF_008728515.1. NCBI lineage: Eukaryota > Metazoa > Chordata > Mammalia > Primates > Cercopithecidae > Papio > Papio anubis. The sequence goes on along the minus strand of NC_044995.1, from coordinate 49,155,494 downwards.
CTGGGAATCTCCTCAGTAACTCGGTCTAAACCACAGGGTTCTGCAGGACTGCAGGGCATGCCCAGGAGGCAGGGTGCTGGCTACCAGGGCTCAGACCCGGTTCCTAAGAGCACCAGGCGCTGAGTTAGAATCTTCAGCTGTGTACCCGGGGTTTCGTGGCAGGCTCTGGCTTGTCAGGTCCTGCACGCTGCTCCTTGTGTTTCTCTCATTGTGGGGTTTTGGAGATAAATTTGTTAGGATAAGAAAAACACTAGGCTTGGCCCAGTGGCTCATACCTATAGCAAGCGCTTTGGGAGGCCGAGGTGGGAGGATCTAGCCCGTGAGTTCAAGACCAGCTTGAGCAACATAGCGAGACCTCATCTCTACAAATAATTAAAAAATTAGGCCAGGTACAGTGGTTCACACCTGTAATCCCAGCACTTTAGAAGGCTGAGGCGGGTGTATCACTTAAGTCCAGGAATTTGAGACCAGCCTGGCCAACATGGTAAAAAAAAGTAGCCGGGCATGGTGCTGTTAGCCTCCAGCTACTCAGGAGGCTGAGGCAGGAGAATCATTTGAATTTGGGAGCTGGAGGTTGCACTGAGCTGAGATCGCACCACTGCACTCCAGCCTGGGTGACAGAACAAGCCTATGTCTCAAAAATAAATAAATAATAAAAAATAAAAAAATTAGCTGGGTGCAGTGGTGCCTTCCTGTGGTCCCAGGTACCCGGGGCGGGGCTGAGGCAGAAGGATCACCTGAGCCTGGGGGTTCGAGGCTGCAGTGAGCTGTGATTGTGCCACTGAACTCCAGCCTAGGCAACAGAGACCCTGTCTCAATGAAAAGGAAAAGATGGGCCTCACTGCGGACGCCACGCACTGCTCCGGAGATTGTGAACTGGGAATTCCTCAACACCTAGGGCGGGCACTGTGTAGCATTTTCTTTTTTTAATGTTTTAATTTGAGGTGAAATTCACATCCTGTAAATTTCAACTTCTTAAAGTGAACAGTTGAGAGGTGCCTGGTACAGGGCCAGCAGCAGCTCTGTCCCGCCTGCACGGTGCAGTTCTGACATTTCAGAGCTCCGTGCACCCCTGTCCAAGCTCTAATCATGCCAGAGCCTGCATGGCCCCACTAATGAACCAGCACGGTGGGTGCTGAAGGCAGACAGCTCAGAGCCGCTGCCCGAGCAGGTCCCGGGGTGCACCTGTGCTGTGTGGGATGTGCTGAGAGTGGGCAGCCTGTCCTCATTCGTGCCTGGCCCCAGGGTCCCCAGCTCCTGGTCCCCATCAGGCGCAAATGGTCCCTTCTGGAGCCCCAGGCCCCGGGCAGGCGGGCAGTGGTCCCTGGGCCAACCTGGAGGGTCTCCTGTTGGCGAAGGGAAGCCAGCTCTCCATGGGAGCAGCACCAGCCCAGGCGGAGGGAGGGCATCGGATGGAGAAGTCCCCTGCCCACCCGCCCCCCTGATCCCGTGGTGCCGGGATCAGGGTGACGTCGTGCCCAGCCATGACCACTCACCTCTTGTTGACCTCGTCCAACTCTGCCCTCAGCTTCCCAATCTCTATCTGCAGCCGGGCGCGCTCTCGAGCTGTCTCATCCAGGACTCTCCGGGCGTCGGCCAGCTCTGACTCGTACAGCGCCTTGATGCCACTCACCTGGGGAGACCCAGGACAGGGTGAAGTGAGGAGGTACCCTTCCCTTTGGACTGCAGCAGCCTGGGGGCCCGGTCACTGGCCCCGCTCAGATTCCCGGGGACTGGCACGCAGAGCGAGAGGATGGCAGCCTGGGGACAGCCTGGACCAGCACAGCAGCTGGATGGAGCCTGTCCCCTTCCCCGGAGGACTGGCCATACCCAGACACGCAGCCCTTTGGCTGCTCTCATAGCGACATGATGCCTGGCCATTAGGTGCATTTTTCACACTCTTGGTTTCAGAACCAGAAAATTGTTGGGACATTTAATCAAGGATCTCTCCCTCTGGGCACGTGGACACTGAGCTGATCACTCTCGGACAACTGGTGATGACAGCAACCCGGGGCCCTCCCAGACCCCGCTGGGCCCCTGAGACCCTCCACTTTTTCTGCAAAGCTGTGTCTCTCCCAGGCCTGCTAGGCCCGAGAGCCCCCTGCCCCCACTAGCCTCTGCAACCTGGGGTCCCCTTCCAGACCCCTCTGGGCCCCTGAGACTCCCCCCAGGCCTCTGCAACCCGGGTTTCCTCCTGGTCTCTGCTGGGCCCAAGACCCGCCCCCCAACCAGTCTCTGCAACCTGGAGACCCCCTCTCAGACCCCGCTGGGCCCAAGATCCCCCACTTCTGCCAACTGGGGGCCAGCCCGTGCACCTCTATGCCCCCACCTTGCACACAGGCACATGGCCTGCGGGCTCAGGCTGCTCCTTGATCTGCCCCTGTTGTGTTCTCGGCTGCCACCGCTCTGCCCACCGCACCGGGATCTGCAGCCCGAGCCCCTGTACTCCCCACCAGCCCTCCACGCTCCTCACCACCAGCTCCCCTGCACTCAGCCCTCACCAGCCTCAACCAGCGGCCCTCAGTGGCTCCCCACCTCCACCTCAATCACAGGATCTGTGTCCCCAGCTCCCCCACACCAGTTCCCCTCACTCAGCTCCCTCTGCACTGCTCTCCACTTAGCTCCTCTCTCTACTCAGCCTCAATCCAGAGGGTTCGCTCCCACCAGCGGCCCCCACCTTCCACCCCTCAATCACAGGGATCTGCAGTCCCCAGCTCCCCCCACACCAGCTCCCCACCCCACCAGCCACCCCCACATTTCCCCACGGAGACCTGGCCCAGCCAGCAAGGATGCGGCGAGGGGCTGGAGAGCCGGGGGTCACCAGGGTGGGCAGAAGTGACTTGAACACCCTCTGGGCCTCCCGGCTAAAGAAAGCCCCCAAACCCGCCCCTCCCGAGGGCCGCCGGGCGAACTTGAGGCACACGCGGTGCCCGGGAAGGCGACCTCTTCACTTGCTACTAATCCTGCTGCAACCACAGCCGCCACCTGCCTGGCCTCTGCACGCGCCAGCTGGGGGCACGGCTCAGGCTTCTCGTGGCCTTCCTGCCTCCCCTCCTCCCACAGGCCCATGCACTCAATGAGTTTAAACATATGTGGAAGCAAACCGCAGTGAGATGCCACTTCACACCTGCCAGGGCGTCCGTCAAGAAGACAGACGGTCGCAGGTGCGGGCAGTACACAGAGAAATCGGAACCTCACAGACAGCAGCAGGAACCTGAGCTGAGGCAGCCCTACAGAAAACAGCCCAGGGGCTCCCCCAAGAGTCACAGAGCCACCCCGTGACCCGGTAACTCCACTCCTGGGTGTGGACCCAGAAGAAATGAAATTCACTTCCATGCATGTTTGAAAACTACACACGGTGCTGGGCGCGGTGACTCACGCCTGTAATTCCAGCACTTTGGGAGGCCGAGGCGGGCAGATCACGAGGTCAGGAGATCGAGACCATCCTGGCTAACACGGTGAAACCCCGTGTCTACCAAAAACACACAAAAAAATTAGCCAGGTGTGGTGGCAGGCGCCTGTAGTCCCAGGTACTCAGGAGGCTGAGGCAGGAGAATGGCATGAACCCGGGAGACGGACGTTGCAGTGAGCCGAGATCACGCCACTACGCTGCAGCCTGGGCGACACAGAGACTCTGTCTCAAAAAAACATATACATATGGCCGGGCGCCGTGGCCCAGAGGCCTGTCATCCCAGCACTTCAGGAGGCCGAGGCAGGCAGATCACCTGAGGTCAGGAGTTCGAGACCGGCCTGATCAACATGGAGAAACCCCGTCTCTACTAAAAATACAAAATTAGCCGGGTGTGGTGGCGGGTGCCTGTCATCCCAGCTACTCCGGAGGCTGAGGCAGGGGAATAGTTTGAACCTGGGAGGCGGAGGTTGCAGTGAGCCAGGATCGCGCCAGTGCACGCCAGCCTGGGCAACACAGTGAAACTCCATCTCAAAAAATATATATATATGTGTGTATATATATATTCCATTAAAACATTACTCATCCCATCACCCCAGCGTGACCATGAGAAAAACAACACACAAACCCCCATTGAGGAACATCCTACTGCACACCTGCCCAGCCCCCTCAGGACCAACCAGAATCTCTAACCAGGAATGTGGAGGAAACTAGCAGCCTGGAGGAACCTGGGAGAAAGGGACATGGTCACTAAATGTCACGTGAGATAGTGGATGGGGTCTTGGGGCAGGAAAGGATAGCAGGGGAAACTGAGGAAGTAGGAATACATGATGGATCTGCCCGCCTTAGCTTCCCAAAGTGCTGGGATTACAGGAGTTAGCCACCGCACCTGGCATACGATGATGGGAGGCTGAGGCCAGCAGATCACCTGAGGTCAGGAATTTGAGACCAGTCTGGTCAACATGGTGAAACCCCATCTCTACTAAAAATACAAAAATTGCACCATTGCATTCCAGCCTGGGCGAGCACAGAGCAAGACTCTGTCTCAAAAAAAGTAACTTTTTTTTTTTGTCTTTAAGACAGAGTCTTGCTCTGTCTCCCAGGCTGGAGTGCAGTGGGGTGATCTCAGCTCACTGCAACCTCCGCCTCCTGGGTTCAAGCGATTCTCCTGTCACCCGAGTAGCTGGGACTACAGGTGCCCACCACCATGCCCGGCTAATTTTTGTATTTTTAGTAGAGATGGGGTTTCACCATGCTGGCCAGGATGGTTTCAATCTCCCGACCTCATGATCCGCCTGCCTCAGCCTCCCAAAGTGCTGGGATTACAGGCGTGAGCCACCACGCCCAGACGGTTTCCACATTTTTAAATGGCTAGGGGTGGCCAGGAGAGGTGGCTCAGATCACCTGAGGTCAGGAGTTCGAGACCAGCCTGACCAGCATGGTGAAACCGCATCTCTGCTAAAAATACAAAAATTAGCCAGACGTAGCAGTGCAAACCTGTGATCCCAGCTACTGGGGAGGCTGAGGCACGAGAATCGCTTTAATCCGGGAGGCGGAGGTTGCAGTAAGCCAAGATTGTGCCACTGAACTCCAGCCTGGACAACAGAGCAAGACTCTGTCTCAAAAACAAAAACAATAAAGGGGAAAAAGATGAAGATACTTTGTGACACAGGCCGATTCTATGCACTTCACAGTTCCATGCGTATAAATAAAGTTTTATTGACACACAGCTGCACCCACTTATTCACCTATGGTCTAAGGCAGCTTTCACCCTATGGCAGAGCTGAGCGGTTTAGATGGAGAGTGTCTGGCCTTTTTTAGAAAAAGTCTGCCGACCATGCCTGGGCGCCATGCTGTGATGATGAGGAAAGTTCTCGTCTAGAGGCCGGGGCACCTCACAAAGAACCTCTGAGCCTGTGGAACAGGTGTGCCGGGGCAGGCCAGCCTGCCTGTGCTTGTGAGGCGCTGCAAAGGGCTGGGGACAGGCTGGGCCTTTTGTTCCATGTGTCACGGCATCTAGCAAGTGCTGGGCTTGAGGGATGCCACCAAGTGTGTCCACACACGTGGGCCTGGCAGGGCTCAGACAGCCTGAGATGGCCTTTGCCTGGACCCGTCGGACACAGAGCGGCACAACTCAGCTGGAGGAGTCCACGGTGGGACAAAATGGCCCGGCTACAGCTCTGTGCAGAAAATGCAAACACCAGCTTGGGGTCTCTTCCAAAGCGGACTCCACCCTCCACGCTCACCTCCGAGACCCCCTCTGGCAGCCCTAAGCAGCCAGGGGACACCAGGGGCAGGGAACGGCAGAAGACACCGAAGCCAGGTCTCCTCCCTCGGGAACGTTAAGGCCTGGCAGGGAAGTACCTGGAGTACCTGCCTCTCCTGCACCTGGACCCAGGCCACGGCGCTGCCTCCCTGCACCCGTCCCCACCCCCAACACCCACTGATCCTCCTTCAACAAATATTCAACAAATACCCATCTGGCCAGCACCCACCCCACTCTTCCCCACGCCCCCCAACAACGCTTGTATATGGTGATTCATCCACACCGCCAAAAGACACCCCCCAGCATCACACGGGAATGTGGAACCCATGCTTGGCCTGGTTTTGTACGAGTGTGCAATGGTGAGCTCGTGCGGGCAGGAAAGAAGTGAGCAAGTTAGCCGGGCGTGGTGGTGCAGGCCTGTAATCCCAGCTACTCGGGAGGCTGAGGCAAGAGAAGTGCTTGAACCCAGAAGGTAGAGGTTCCAGTGAGCCAAGATCACACCACTGCACTCCAGCCTGGGTTACAGAGAAAGACTCCGTCTAGAAAAAAAAAAAACAAACAACGGCCAGGTACAGTGGCTCATGCCTGTAATCCCAGCACTTTGGAAGGCTGAGGTGGGCAGATCACAAGGTCAAGAGATACAGACCATCCTGGCCAACACGGTGAAACCTCGTCTCTACTGAAAATATAAAACTTAGCTAGGTGTGGTGGCGCACGCCTGTAATCCCAGCTACTCAGGAGGCTGAGGCAGGAGAACTGCTTGAACCCAGGAGGCGGAGGTTGCAGTGAGCTGAGATCACGCTGCTGCACTCCAGCCTGGGCGACAGAGTGAGATTCCGTCTCAGAAAAGTGAGAAACGTGTGTGTGAGGACCTTGGGGGACGCCACGCACCAGGATGCTGTGAGTCGTGTTATGAGCCTGAAAAAATCTGAACTGAGTCCCTCATGCCTGGGCATGGCTCCTCGGCCTGGCCATTCTCGTGGGGGTTGCGTTATCCTCATGGAGGCTGGGTCATCCTCATGGGGTTAGGGTTGGGGTTAGGGTTAGGGTTAGGGTTAGGTAATTCGCTTTTCAGGGGGCTGAGGAGCACCCCAGCCTCCACCCACTCTATGCCAATGATGTCTCTCTCCCAATGTGACAACCAAAGGCAGGCCCAGCCTTGGCCAAGAGTCCCCTGGGGGCAGAACCTGGCCAGGTGAGAGAGGCCCTGCTGTCCAGGTGACCTGCATGCTCTGAGGCCCGACACCCCAAGTCCCTCCTTGCCGGAGCTCCCTCCCCTGCCCCCCATCCTGCCAGCCTGAGCCAGAGGCTGCTTTCTGAACCCCACCTGGCCCACCTGTGTCTAGAAAGACCCCAGCTATTCCGGGTCACTCCCTCCATGTGACGCCTCCCTACTAGCGGCCCCTACCCCAGCAGGTTTCCAGCTCTGCTCCCCACTAGCCGGGTTCCTGGCCCACCAGTCCCAGGCGGAACTCCCAGCTGTCCCCTGCCACATGCCCTGCAGACACGGCTGGGTGACAGGGCTCACAGGGGGGCCAGTGTGTCATCTGCTGAATGGCTGCCTTCACCCGAGTCAGACCTGCATTTCACCCTGCCTGAGTGAACTGAGTTGTAAAGGACGCTGCTGGGGCCCCGAGAGGTGGCGGGGCCAGGCTCCCTCTAGAGCACGGGGCGGTCCAACAGGGCATCCAGTGGGGCTGGGGCTGGTACCTCCCCAGCACTCATGAGGCCCTGCACCCTCAAAGCTCCCTGCAGCTGTTCATCCCATTGGCAGGTGGGACAACAGAGGCCCGAAGACAAGAAGCCAGCTCTAACCCCGCACGCCACGGGTCCAGCAGGCGGCCTCGATGTTGGGACAATTCTGTCCCCACTGGACAGATGGCAAGATGGAGGCTCCAAGAGACACCGGGGCCTGCCCAAAGCCACACTAATTGAAAAGCAGGGGACTGGCCAGGCACAGCGGCTCACACCTGTAATCCCAGTACTTTGGGAGGTGGAGGCAGGTGGACCACCTGAGGCCAGGAGTTTGAGATCAGCCTAGCCAACATGGCCAAACCCTGTCTCTACTAAAAGTACAAAAATGAGCCAGGCGTGGTGGCGCACACCTGTAATCCCAGCTACTCAGGAGGTGGGGACAGGAGAATTGCTTGAACCCGGGAGGCAGAGGGTGCAGGGAGCTAAGATCACACCACTGCAATCCAGCCTGGACGACAGAGCGAGACTCTAACTCAAAAAAAAAAAAAAGGAAAAAAAAAAACAGCAGGGGACCCCACCAAGCACTGATCTTCCTTCTACCTCCCTGAAGGCACCAGCTACATTCTTTCAGGTTCCCTGTCCCCAGGGCACTGTGACAGCAGAACCCACAGGGAGCCACTAAACAAAAGCTAACCTGCTGTGGCCCCACACACAAGAGCTGAGTATTATAACTATGCCCATTCCAAAGGCGAGGGCACTGAGACTCAGAGAGGGTAAGTGACTAGCCCAAGGTCACACAGAGGGTAAGTGGCTCCCAGAAACGACCTGACCCCCTCAACAAGCAGCTCTTCTCCCAGAAGCCCACCAGGTCCTCTGATCTCCAGATGGGCGAGTGGGGGCTGGGAGCTGCAAATCCCGACTTCAGCACCTGGCTCTCCCAACAGGACGCTGGGACCTGGGGACCCCAGGACCCCAACCCATGGCAGGAATCAAGTGGGTGCTCCTGCCTGCCATCCGTTCTGGAGTCCTGTCCTTGAATTGGGCATGGCCAGCGGGAGGGACAAACAGCCTCCCCAGGGTTAGGTTGGGGAGCAGGACAGATGGCACCCAGACCCCAAGACACCCTGACCTCACGCCCCCTTGATGGGCAGACTTTCCAGCCCTTTCTCCTTCAGTCCGCACTGAAGCCTCGGGGTCCATTCAGAACCTCAACACTTTCCTCTGGACCCAAGACCCCAGCTCTCCCGCTTCCTTCATATTCCCTTGGGGGCAGAACCTGCCAGGCCACCAGTGACCCCAGGGCACAGATAAGGGCCTGCGAAATTTCCCATGGGACTCCAAGGTATCAGAACCTCTCCCTTGGCCCCCTACCCCTCACCCCCCGCCCGGGTGAGAGATGAGGGGCCTAATTCCCACCCCAGTCACCAATCTCTCCTGGATTCATCAGGGAACTCACTAAAGCTCCAGGGAGAACTGAGACCACGTGACTCACCCCAGAGACTCCAGGAAGACCCCCCCACACCCCATCATGGGCCTCCTCAGAGGGCCTGGGCCCTGCAGTCTCCTCGGAGCCCAGAGACCACCCCCATTCCCCCCCAGATGCCCCAACACCCAGCTTCATCCCCAGAGACTCCCACTCACACCCCCTCAGTTGGCGGGGGTCCACCAAGTCTCCTTGGAATCCTCTGAGGGATGAGGCACATGGTGGGCTGCAGCCCAATACTCAGGGAGCCCCCAGATCCCCAGGACCTCTCTTTGGTGGGGAGCCCTAGTCTGCAACCCTCATGGCCCCAGAACACACCTCTCACAGAAGGGTCCCCAGAGCTAGCTGGAGGCGCCTCTGCAGCCTTCACTCAGGACACGGAAGATCTCCTGGGACCCCCTCCATAGGTGGGGCATTCCTGGTCTGCACTTCTCCCTCAATGCCCTGGAAACTCCTGGGGGCCCCTGAGAGAATGGGCCATTCCCATCTGCACCCCTCCCATGGGGTCCCCCAAGATCTAGGAAACTGCGGTGAGCAGGCTCTGCCCAGGCGGCACCCCTCACTCAGGGTCTCCTCCTGGAGATCCCCGAGGCCGGGTCGTCCCCACTTCTGCTCAGGGTCCTCCGTGATCGTGTACCCCGCGGTGGGCTGGGCCTGGCCGAGCTGCACCCCTCACTTAAGGACCCCTCGAAACCCCCTGGAGACCCCCAAGCAGGGACCTGTCCCGGTCTGCACCCCTCCCCAGGGTCCCCGCGATGGCGCACCCCGCGGTGGGCAGGGCCTGCACCCTTCATTCAGGAGCCCCCCAAACCCCCTGGAGACCCCGAGCCGGGAGTCGTTCAGAGTCCCCGCGATCGCGCGCCCCGCGGTGGGCGGGGCCTGGCCGAGTAGCACCCTTCGCTCAGGAGGCACTCTCCGAAACGCAGCGGAGATCCCCGAGGCCGGACTGTCCCCGTCCGCATCCCAGCTCAGGGTTCCCCGCGACTGGGAGCCCCGCGGTGGGCTGGGCCTAGCCGAGCAGCACCCCTCACTCAGGAGCCCCCAAACCTCCTGGAGACCCCTGAGCCGGAGCCTGTCCCCGTCTGCACCCCCGCCCAGGGTCCCCGCGATCACGCACCCCGCGGTGGGCGGGGCCTGGACGAACTGGACCGCTCACTCTGGGGCCCCTCGAAACCCCCCGGACACCCTCGAGAGCCGGGCCCGTTCCTGTCTGCACCCAGGGTCCCAGCGATCGCGCACCCCGAGGTGGGAGGGACCTGGCCGAGCTGCACCCCTCACTCAGGGGCCCCCCGAAACCCCGCGGAAACCTCCGAAGCCGGGGCCCGTTCCCGTCTGCACCCCCGCCCAGGGTCCCCGAGATCGCGCGCCCCGCGGTGGGCGGGGCCTGCCGGCTGCACCCCCGCCCGACCCCTAAGCCCCGGCGCCCACCTCGCGAGTGGTCACCTCCTCCTTCTCTGAGATCTTGAGCAGGAGCCGGTCGTTCTCCAGCTCCAGCGCGCGGACGCGGTCGATGTAGTGAGCCAGGCGGTCGTTGAGCTCACGCAGCTCCTCCTTCTCCTGCAGCCGCGACAGGCGCGTGGGCGACAGCGGCGTGGCTGGTCCGCCCGCGCGGCCGGGCAGCGGCGTGGCCATGGTGGCGGCGGCTCGCGGCCTGCGCTGCTCCCGACGGCGGCCCGGGCTCGGCGGGCTCATTCAATCCGCGCCGCCGGCTGCAAGATGGCGCCGCGCCGCGCCGCGCCCGCCGCCCGCCGCCGCGGGGCAGCCTGGGACTGGTAGTCCGGCCACCGGGCGCGCGCGGGGCACGCCGGAAGTTGAAGTCTCTGCCCAGCTCCCGCTTCGCAGAGACGCTGACTCCAGAGACAGACCGCCTGGCTGCAAACTCCCAGCTCCGCCACGAGGAAACAGCATTGAGTTCCTTTTTAGTGCCTGTTTCCACACTTAGAGAACCTCAAAACGTACTCAAAGAACCAGACACAAAAGGCCCTCTAGGGCCGGGCGTGGTGGCTCACGCCTGTAATCCCAGCACTTTGGGAGGCCAAGGCCGGTGGATCACTTGAGGTCAGGAGTTCGAGAACAGCCTGGGCCACATAGGGAGACCCCCACCATCTCTACTATGGAGGCGCACGCCTGTAATCCTAGCTACTGGGGAGGCTGAGGCAGGAGAATCGCTTGAACTTGGGAGGTGGAGGTTGCAGTGAGCCAAGATCGTGGCACTCCAGCCTGGGCAACAATGGGAAACTGTCTCAAAAAAAAAAAAAAAAAAAAAAAGCAAAAAAAAAAAAAAAGCCACATAGTGTACAATGCTACTGATATAAAATGTCCAGAAGGCTATCAAGGAGCATGAATTTCAACAAATTGAGTTTAATGATCTCATTGGCTCTTATTAGCAATTCATGAATGGGACAGCATTCAATCTATGAAATAGGCACTCAAACGAGCTGAGCAGAGAGAATGGGCACTCTGCATTATAAGCAGAAAAGGCTGAAGAAAGGAGAAATAATAAATAAAATAAAAGCCAGGCCAGGTATAGTGGTTTGCTCACGCCTGTAATGCCAGCACTTTGGGAGGCCAAGGTGGGAGGATCGTTTGAGCCCAGGAGTTTGAGACTAGCCTGGGCAACATAGCAAGACCCCATTTCTAAAAATAAAAATAAAAAAAAATAGCCAGGTGCAGTGGCTCACACCTGTATTCCCAGCACTTTAGGAGGCCAAGCCGGGCAGATCACGAGGTCAGGAGTTTGAGACCAGCCTGACCAATATGGTGAAACCCTGTCTTTACTAAAAATACAAAAATTAGCCAGGCATGGTGGCACATGCCTGTAGTCTCAGCTACTCGGGGAAGCTGAGGCAGGAGAATGCTTGAACCTGGGGCCCGAGGAGGTTGGGGGCGGGATTTTCCCTCACTCCAGCCTAGCAACAGAGGTGTGAGACTCCATCTTAAAAAAAAAAAAAAAAAAAAAAATTAGCTGAGCTGGTCTAGGTATTTGGGAGGCTAAAGGTGTAGGTTAGCTGAGCACAAGAGAGTCAAAGGTTGCAGTGAGCCATGATCACATCACTGCATTCCAGCCTGGGTGACAGAGCGAGACTTTGTCTCAAAAAAAGTAAAAATAAAAATATGAAATAAAAACCAATGGGTTGATTCAAAGTTACTTTTTTCATAGGGTCTGTTTTGGCCTTGTTTTGGGGGACTCCTATCAAGGGTTAACTGAGCCTTGCTGGCTTGGTGGCTGTGAATGGTTTTGTTTTTTTTTTTTGAAAACCTGCACCCTTTAAAGTTCAGTTTGAGGCCAGGTGCGGGCAGCTCACAATCTCAGCACTTTGGGAGGCTGAGATGGGGGTATCGCTTAAGCCTAGGAGTTTGAGAACATCCTGGGCAACATAGTGAGACTCTGTCTCAGACAAAAAAAAATGTTTTTTTTTTTTTTTTTTGTAGAGACAGAGTCTCACTCTTGTCACCCAGGCTGGAGTGCAATGGTGTGATCTCAGCTCACTGCAACCTCCACCTCCTGGGTTCGAGCAATTCTCTGCCTCTGCCTCCTGAGTAGCTGGAATTACAGGCGCCTGCCACCATGCCCAGCTAATTTTTGTATTTTTAGTAGAGACTGGGTTTCATCATCTTGGCCAGGCTGGTCCTGAACTCCTGACCTTGTGATCCACCCACCTCGGCCTCCCAAAGTGCTGGGATTACAGGCATGAGCCACCGCACCCAGCCAAAAAAATTTTTAATCATTAGCCATGTGTGCTGGCACACACCTGTAATCCCAGCTCCTCGGGAGGCTGAGGCAGGAGGATGGCTTGCATCCACGAGTTCAAATCCACAGTCAGCCATAATTGTGCCACTGCACTCCAGTCTGGGCAATAGAACGAGACTCTGTTTCAAAAAATAAAAAAATAAAAGTTCAGTTTGACTACGTGGTACCTAGCACTAGAGACTCCATTCCAATTTTATCTGGTCTGCTGGGGACTAGAGACCCCAGTCTAAAACAATGGCCTGCCATACATTTTATTTAACAAGGCCAGGGACAGTGGCTCACACCTGTAATCTCAGCACTTTGGGAGGCCGAGGCGGACAGACCACCTGAGGCCAGGAGTTCGAAACCAGCTTGGCCAACATGGCAAAAACCTGTCTTTCCAAAAAATACAAAAATTAGCCAGGCATGGTGGTGGGCGCCTGTAGTCCCAGCTACTTGCGAGGCTGAGGCACAAGAATTGCTTGAACCCAGGAGGCAGAGGTTGCTGTGAGCTGAGATCACGCCACTGCACTCCAGCTTGGGTGACAGAGCGAGACTCTGTCTCAAAAAAAAACCCCAAAAATGTAACTTAACAAGACAATCTGTACAGCAGTGTTTCTCCAACTCTGCACTAGATATCTGGGGCCAGATCACTCTCTGTTGCAGGGGGTTGGAGACAGGGGGTGCTGTCCATTACAGGGTGTCGAGCAGCACCCATTCCATGCCATGAGCATCCCAGTCTCCTACTTATTTTTTATTTTATTTTTATTTGAGGCAGCGTCTCGCTTTGTGGCCCAGGCTGGAGTGCAGTGGCGCGATCTCAGCTCACTGCAATCTCCGCCTCCTGGGTTCCAGCGATTCTCCTGCCTCAGCCTCCCGAGAGCTGGGATTACAGGCACGCGACACCATGCCCGGCTGAGTTTTTGTGTTTTTAGTAGAGACGGTTTTGCCATCTTGGCCAGACTGGTCTTGAACTCCTGACCTCAAGTGATCTGCCCGCTTTGGCCTCCCAAATTGCTGGGATTACAGGCGTGAGCCACCGTGTCCGGCCTCAGACCCCTAGTTATGACAACTAAATATGTCTCCAGACATTGCCACATGTCACCGGAGGGGCAAAATTGCCCCAACTGGAGAATAACTTCCTCTTGCCCTAGAACTGGCCCGGTCGTACTTCTGCCTGGGGAACTCCTTCTCACACATCTCACCTTGGGGGTTTGGCTCAGCCTCTGCCAGAGACTCCAATAAATCACACACTGAGAATCTAATGCCCTTTCCAGCCTACTGAGGACACTGGGGGAAAATGCCCACCTGCCTCCAACAGCCAACATTCACTTGCTAATAGTCCCCTCTTACCAGTTAGACCCCTAGCCTTAGAACCCAGGCAGGAAGCCTGGCATGGTGGCTCACACCTGCAATCCCAGCACTTTGAGAGGCTGAGACAGGAAAATGGCTTGAGCCCAGGAGTTCAAGACCAGCCTCGGCAACATAGCAAGACCCATCTCTACAACATTTTTTTGTTTTTGTTTTTGAGACAGTCTCTCTGTCTCCCAGGCTGGAGTGCAGTGGCCCAATCTTGGCTCACTGCAACCTCCGCCTCCTGGGTTCAAGAGATTCTCCTGCCTCAGCCTTCTGAGTAGCTGGGATGACAGGCATGCACCACCACGTCTGGCTAATTTTTTTATTTTTGTAGAATTTCATCATGTTGGCCAGGCTGGTCTTGAACTCTGGACCTCAAGTGATCTGCTCACCTCAGTTTCGCAGAGTGCTGGGATTACAGGTGTGAGCCACTGCACCCGGCCCCTACAAAATAATTTTTTTAATTAGTTGATCGTAGTGATGTGCATCTGTATTCCCAGCTACTTGGGAGGCCGAGACAAGATCGCTTGAGCCCAGGAGGTAGAGGCTGCAGTGAGCTATGATCGCACCATTTCACTCCAGCCTGGATGACAGTGCAAGACTCTCTCTCTCTCTTTTTTTTTTTTTGGCAGGGGAGACAGGGTCTCACTCTGTCACGCAAACTGGAGTGCAGTGGCGTGATCTTGGCTTACTGCAACCTCTGCCTCCCAGGATCAAGTGATTCTCCTGCCTCAGCCTCCCGAGTAGCTGGGATTACAGGCATGTGCCACTACTGCCCAGCTAATTTTTGCTAGAGATGGGGTTTCACCATGTTGGCCAGGCTGGTCTCGAACTCCTGACCTCAAATTATCTGCCTGCCTCGGCCCCGCACAATGCTGGGATTACAGGTGTGAGCTACCATGCCCAGCTGCAAGACCCTCAAAACAAACAACAAATAAACCAGCCAGGCAAGAGGGGACTAGGCTGTGACTGTGTATTTAGAGACCTGATACTGTTTTCGTTCCTCATAAAAGGAGGAATATAAAATATAGATGGTAAAACACAATTGGAAATAAATAATACTACAGGAGGCAGGGCCAGAGGGGAGAAGGATGACTGAGGTTTGAGGTTTGGGTGGGAAATGGGGTCACTTTTTTTTTTTTTTTTTTGGAGACAAGAGTCTTGCTCTGTGGCCCAGGCTGGAGTGCAATGGCACCATCTCAGCTCACTGCAACCTCCGCCTCCCGGGTTCAAGTGATTCTCCTGCCTCAGCCTCCCAAGTAGCTGGAATTACAGGTGTGTGCCACCACGCCCAGCTAATTTTTGTATTTTTAGTAGAGACGGGGTTTCACTGTGTTGGACCAAGCTGGTCTCAAACTCCTGATCTCAGGTGATCCGCCAGCCTCGGCCTCCCACAGTGCTGGGATGACAGGTGTGAGCCACGGCGCCCAGCTGGGTCACCTGGCTAGGTCTGAGGGTCCCACCCTCAGACTGATCTGCAACCCCCTCCGCATCAATTTCTCACTGACCACCAGCCTTGGCCACTGGCCGACCTAATCTCCCTACTCGTCCGTCACTGGAGACCCTGCGGGGTCCCGCCCCCAACCCCATCGCGCTGCCCCTCTGGGCACTTCCATCCCCCCAGTCCCCCATCGCCAGCCTTTGCCTGTGCTGTTCCACCCGCCAAGAGCGCCGTTTCCAGCCTGACAGCGCGGGCCCGGGCCTCAGTCTTGCGCTCTGCAAACCGGGGTCTCGAACCTACCCCCGCCCTCCTGTGTCGGCGCTGAGGAGGGGCTTCGGGTGCCCGGAGCCACCCCCGCGGGACCCCCAGGGACTGGACTCCAAGTCCCAGAAAGCCCCGCGCTTCCCGTGGGTGGGGCCCGGGGCTTTCCCCCTCCCAGCGTACAGTTTGGGAGGCGCTGGGCAATTTTCAAATTTTGGCGCTGAGCGGGAGGGGCGGTGACAGCTGCGACCGTGGTCCCCCGGGGACACCCACTCCCAGGCTGCTGCTGGCAGCTGCGCCCGGAGCCCGAGGTCTGGGGCACCCCGCAAAGCTGCCCCGTCCGCTCCGAGGGGCCTCCCCAGGCACGACACGCGGCAGAGGGCTCCGGGCCCATTTCCACGATGGGAAACTGAGGCACGGGAGCGTTAGGGGCCGGTTGGGGGATCCGTACCAGGGGCGTAGCGGAGGCAGGATTCGAACGCGGGACCCTCTTTCCCCTGGGAGGTAGAAAGTTCGTGACCAATTGGCCGGGCGCGGTGGCTCACGCCTGTAACCCAGACACTTTGGGAGGCCAAGGCGGGTGGATCACCTGAGGTCAGGAATTCAGACCAGCCTGACCACCATGGCGAAACCCCGTCTCCACTAAAAAATAAACAAAAAAATTATCCGGGCCTGGTGGCAGGTGCCTGTGATCCCAGCTACTCGGGAGGCTGAGGCAGGAGAATCGCTTGAACCTGGGAGGCGGAGGTTGCAGTGAGCCGAGATTGCGCCATTGCACTCCAGCCTGGGCTACAAGAGCGAAACTCCGTCTCAAAAAGAAAAAAAAGAAAGTTAGTGACCAATTGCTGTCTGCTTTTGGGGAGAGGGTGAGGGGCCGCGGGAGAGAAATCCCGGACCCTGGGACTACGCAGCCCGTAAGGCCCCCAGCCCCGACTCGTCCATTCCACTGACCTCCACCCGGCACCGCCACTCCCACCCGGGGAGTGGATATTGGCGCCAGATTTAAAAAATTTCACCCTGATTTACGCAGCTGCTCCTGCCCAGAATGCGAGCCTGAGCCTCGGGATTCCAAACCTGACCTGGGAGGACTGGATCTGAGCCTGATCTTGGAGCCTGGATTCCGGAACCTGATTCTGGGAGCCCGGATTCCGGAGCCTGGATTCAGGAGCCCGGACTCCGGAGCTGATCTCTGGGAGTCGATCTCGAACCTGATCTCTGGGGTTTCATCTTGAGCCCACTGAGGGGCTCTATTCTCGAGCCTGATTTCGGGAGCCTGGATCTGAGGGAGCTCAGATTCCGGAGCCTGGATCTCAGGGAGCCCGGATCGAGCCTGATTCTGGGAGCCCGGACCCGGAGCCTGATCTCGGCCCATCTCGAGTCTGGTTCTGAGGGAGCTCGGATTCCGGAGCCTGGATTTCGGGGAGCCTGACTGGAGGAGCTCAGAGTTCCAGCCTGGGATCTCTGGGAACCCTGGACCCGAACCTGGCCCGCATTCGGACCTCGAGTCTGGTTCTGAGATGATTCCGAGCCTGGATTTCGGGGAGCCTTAGGACCAGTGGGATTCTCAGAGATTCCTGGAGCCTGATTCTGGGGAAACTGGATACCCTAGTCGGGACCTGGACTTGCCTGGGGTGCCTAGACTTGAAACAGACTCAGAACTTGGAGGCCAAACCTGGTATGTAAGATCAGAATTCAGGACCCTGGAGTAGGAACCCTGTGATCCCAACAGAAATCCGGGAGGCGAGCAGAGCTCTGGGGCCGTGGCTGGCAGCTGCCTGTTAGATGAGCGAATGGAGCAGTGAAATCAACACGTATTGGCGGGGCCTCTACTTTGTGGCAGGCACTCGGGGGACAGGGGAAGCGAGAACATATTATAAATAAGTGAATTAGGCGGGGTGCAGTGGCTCACACCTGCAATCCCAGCATTTAGAGAGGACGAAGCAGAAGAATTGCTTGAGGCCAGGAGTTCGAGACCAGCCTGGGCAACATAGTGAAACCCCCATCTCTACAAAATATACAAAAATTAGCCAGGTGACTCATGCCTGCAGTCCCAGCTACTTGGGAGGCTCAGGTGGGAGGATCACTTGAGCCCAGAAGGTGGAGGCTGCAGTGAGCAGAGACTGAGTCACTGCACTCCAGCCTGGGTGACAAGAGTAAGACCCTGTCTCAAAAATAAATAAATAGGGCTGGGCGCGGTGGCTCACGCCTGTAATCCCAACACTTTGGGAGGCCGAGGCGGGCAGATCACTTGAGGCCAAGAGTTTAAGACCAGCCCAGCCAACATGATGAAACCCCCTTTCTATTAAAAATACAAAAATTAGCCGGGTGTGAGGGAGCATGCTTGTAATTCCAGCTACTCAGGAGGCTGAGGCACGAGAATTGCTTGAACTCGGGAGACGGAGGTTGCAGTGTGCCGAGATTGTGCCACTGCACTCCAGCCTGGGTGATGGAGTGAGACTCTGTCTCAAAAATGAATAAATAAATAAGTGAATCGTATGGCATGCTAGAGGATGGTGAGCATGGGGAAGAAAGAAAGTGGGGTAAATGCTGGGGCATGTGTGGAGTAGGGGTAGAGGTGGGCCTCTTAGAAAAGGGCGAGACAGGGTCTCGCTATGTTGCGTCTCAAACTAGGCTGGTCTCAAACTCCTTGGCTCAAGTGATCTGCCTGCCTTGGCCTCCCAGAGTGCTGGAATTACCGGCATGAGCCACCATGCCCAGCCTATATTCACTTTTCTTATTTCACAGTTTCTGTGGGTCAGGAATCCAAATGTGGCTTAACTTTGGCATCCTCTGGCTCAGGGCTCTGAAAGGTGGCAACCAAGATGTGTCTGGGGCAGAGTCCACTTCTAGACTCACTGACACATGGTCAGAAGGATGCTGTTCCTTGCAGACTGTTGGACTGAGAGCGTCAAATCCTGGCCCACTGCTGTCCAGGGCCTACCTCCATTCATCAGGAGGGGCTGGGAGTGAATTAGTCAGAGTTCTCCAGAGAAACAGAACCAGCAGGAGGGGAGAGAGAAAAAGAGATTTTTTTTTTTTTTTTTTTTTTTGAGACTGAGTTTCAGTCTTGTTGCCCAGGCTGGAGTACAACGGCACAATCTCGGCTCACCACAACCTCCTCCGCCTCCCGAATTCAAGTGATTGTTGTGCCTCAGCCTCTCGAGTAGCTGAGATTACAGGCACGTGCCACCACACCTGGCTAATTTTGTATTTTTAGTAGAGATGGGGTTTCTCCATGCTAGTCAGGCTGGTCTTGAACTCCCGACCTCAGGTGACCCGCCTGCCTTGGCCTCCCAAAGTGCTGGGATGACAGGCGTGAGCCACCATGCCTCGCCAAGAGATTTATTTATTTATTTATTTTTATATATATATTTTTTGAGACGGAGTCTTGCTTTGTCACCCAGGCTGGAGTACAGTGGCTGGATCTCAGCTCACTGCAAGCTCCGCCTCCCGGGTTCACGCCATTCTCCTGCCTCAGCCTCTCGAGTAGCTGGGACTACAGGTGCCCGCCACCTCACCCGGCTAGTTTTTTGTATTTTTTTTAGTAGAGACAGGGTTTCACCGTGTTAGCCAGGATGGTCTCGATCTCTTGACCTCGTGATCTGCCTGTCTCGGCCTCCCAAAGTGCTGGGATTACACAGGCTTGAGCCACCGCGCCTGGTCAAGAGATTTATTACAAAGCATTGATGCACATGCTTACAGGGCTGACAGGTCACAACATCTGAAGTCTGCAAACTGGAGACCCAAGACAGCCAATGTTCCTTTTTTTTTTTTGAGATGGAGCCTCACTCTGTTGCCCAGGCTGGAGTGCAGTGGCATGATCTCGACTCACTGCAACCTCTGCCTCCTGGGCTAAAACGATCCTCCCACCTCAGCCTCCCAAGTAGATGGGATTACAGGCATGCGCCACCACGCCCTGCTGATTTTTGTATTTTTAGTAGAGACGGGGTTTCGCCATGTTGGAAAGGCTGGTCTCGAACTCCTGACCTCAGGTGATCTGCCTGCCTCGGTCTCCCAAAGTGCTGGGATTACAGGCGTGAGCCACCGCACCCGGCCGAGAGCTGATCTTTCTGTTTGAGTCTGAAGATGGGGAAAAAAGCCGATGTTGCAGTCTGAAGGCCTTCAGGTGGGAGGAATTCTCTGCTCCCCAGGGGAGTGGCAGCCTCTGTGTTCCATCCAGGCCTTTAGTGACTCGGGTAAGGCCCACCCGTGCTAGGGAGGGTAGTGGGTTTGAGTGACTCAGTGACTGTACTGATGCAAAGGGTCAAAGGCTCATCTCATCTAATAACCCCCGGCCGGCATGTGCAGAGTAATGTTTGACCAAATATATAGGCACCCACAGCCCAGCCACGATGGCCTATAAAGTTAACCACTGGGCCGGGAACAGTGGCTCATGCCTGTAATCCCAGCACTTTGGGAGGCCGAGGCTGGTGGATCACTTAAGGTCAGGAGTTCGAGACCAGCCTGGCCAACATGGCAAAACCCCATCTCTATTAAAAATACATACATTAGCCAGGCCTGGTGGTAGGTGCCTGTCGTCCCAGCTACTGGGGAGGTTGAGGCACGAGTATCACTTGAATCCATGAGGTGGAGGTTGCAGTGAGCCAAGATCGCGCCACTGCAGTCCAGCCTGGGTGACAGACTGAGACTCTGTTGCCAAAAAAAAAAAAAAAAAAAAGAAAGAAAATAAAAGAAATTAAGCATCATGGAGCTTGGTGCAGTAGCTGCTTACCCTGCAATCCCAGCCCTTTGGGAGGTCAAGGAGGAAGGATCACTTAAGGCCAGGAGTTCAAGACCAGCCTGGGCAACAGAGCAGGGCCCCATATCTACAAAAAATAAAATTAGCTGAAACCGCCTTTGCAAAAGTTCTATCAGTGAGAAAATTATAACGGTAGGCTAAACTAACCAACTCCCATCTTGCCTTAATTATTGCTGGGCTATTGGGCCAAGCTAACTTTGGAAGACATTTAGGCTACAGTTTAAGTGAGAATAGACCTTGCATGAAACCTGACAGCTTTTATCAAGCTAACCCGAGGCCATCAGGTTGAGGGGAAGAGAGGAGCCCGAGATCTGCTAAGGTGCAAACATTATTCTGGAGGTTATAGGATATACAGTTTCCAGTCCAGGCACGGTGGCTCACGCCTGTAATCCCAGTACTTTGGGAGGCCAAAGCACGGGTGGATCACTTGAGGCCAGAAGTTCAAGACCAGCCTGGCCAACATGGTGAAACCCCATCTGTACTAAAAATACAAAAAGTAGCCAGGCATGGTAGCCCATGTCTGTAGTCCCAAATACTTGGGAGGCTGAGGCAGGAGAATCGCTTGAACCTGGGAGGCAGAGGTTGCAGTGAGCCGAGATCGCACCACTGCACTCCAGCCTGGGCGACAGAGCGATACTCAGCCCGAAAACAACAACAACAACAAAAAAAGAGATGTAGTTTCCCCCAATTACTCCTGCAAATAACACCATTATTGTAGATTGGCCTTTTGAGATGTATTTCCACGTGTTTTGCACGTCTGACATCCGTGCTCCACCTGGACTGACCACCCTGCTCCTGAGGTTCCACCCAGAAGCGACTTGGCCGGCAGGAGAACCCCTGCAACCTGCTGTGAGTCCATCTCTGTCCCCAACCAACCAGCAGCAAGCACCTGTTTCCGTGGCCACTCCCACCCCTTCCCACAAAACTGCCTTTGAAAAACCCCTAACCTAGGCCGGGCGCGGTGGCTCACGCCTGGAATCTCAGCACTTTGGGAGGCCGAGGTGGGCGGATCACCTGAGGTCAGGAGTTCGAGACCAGCCTCAACATGGAGACACCCTGTCTCTACTAAAAATACAAAATTAGCCGGGCGTGACGGTGCATGCCTGTAATCCCAGCTCCTCGGGAGGCTGAGGCAGGACAATAGCTTGAACCCGGGAGGCAGAGGTTGTGGTGAGCCGAGATGGCGCCACTGCACTCCAGCCTTGGGCGACAAGAGCGAAACTCCATCTCAAAAAAAAAAAAAAAAAAAAGACCAGCCTGGCCAACATGGTGAAACTCCATCTCTACCAAACAATAAAAACATAAAAATTCGCTGGACGTGGTGGCACGTGCCCGTAATCCCAGATACTCAGGAGGTTGAGGCGGGAGAATCGCCTGAACCCAGGAAGCAGAGATTGCCGTGAGCTGAGATGGCGCCACTGCACCCCAGCCTGGGTGACAGAGCGAGACTTGTCGCTATAAAGAAAAACCTCTAAACTATGAGGTTTGAACAAGTTGATTTGAGTTATGAATTCCCTCTCCCATGTGGCGTGGCCAGCCTCATGTCTATCAAACTCTTTATCTACTACAATACCATGGTCTCTGTCTCTTTCGTTGTTTCCTTTCTTTTTTTTGAGACGAAGTCTCGCCCTGTCACCCAGCCTGGAGTACAGTGGTGCAATCTCAGCTCACTGCAACCTCCACCTCCCGGGTTCAAGCAATTCTCCTGCCTCAGCCTCCCGCGTAGCTGGGAATACAGGTGCCTGCTACCACCATGCCTGACCACTTTTATATTTTTAGTAGAGACAGGGTTTCTCCATGTTGGTCAGGCCGGTCTCGAACTCCTGACCTCAAGTGATCTGCCCGCCTTGGCCTCCCAAAGTGCTGGGGTTACAGGTGTGAGCCACCGTGCCCAGCCTCTTTTTTTTTTTTTTTTTTTTTTTAAGTAAAATACTTTCTTAAACAGAGGTCTCCCTATGTTGCCCAGGCTGGTCTCAAACTCCTGGACTCAAGGAGTCCTCCCACTTTGGCCTCCCAAAGTGCTGGGATTACAGGTGTGAGCCACCGCACCCAGTCACCTGCTCTTTCTTTATGCAGCGGGCAGGAAGAACCCCTGCATAGCTGGGTGTGGTGGTCCGTGCCTGTAATCCTAGCTATTTGGGAGGCTGAGTTGGGAGGATTCCTTAAGCCAGGAGTTCAAGGCTGCAGTGAGCTGTGATGGCGTCACTGCCTTCCAGCCCGGGCAACAGAGCAAAACCCATCTCTAAGAGAAAAAAAAGAAAAAAAAGTTAACCACCCTGAGGGATCACTGGAGCCAGGCCCGAAGCTGCCCACCGTGCCAGCGTTGTCTGCTGCCAGGGGTTCCAGCCGTTCCATTGTCTGTGAGCTCTTTTACAAGGTGTGTACATTGTAAAATACTCAGGGCAAGGGGAACGATTCCTGTCCATTGTGTAGCAAGAAATTTTGCCTCGACCAGAGACAGGTCTGGCTTTTGTTTCAGTCACTGAGAGGTGACCTTTAGGCCCCCGGAATGTCCTGCCTGATGGGTATACCGTTTTGTTTTTTTATTTTTGTTTTGCTTTGTTTTGAGACAGAGTCTTGCTCTGTCTCCCAGGCTGGAGTACAGTGGTGCGATCTCGGCTCACTGCAACCTCCGCCACCTGGGTTCAAGTGATTCTCGTGCCTCAGCCTCCCAGAGTAGCTGGGATTATAGGCGCCTTCCACCACACCCAGCTAATTTTTGCATTTTTAGGAGAGACGGGGTTTCACCATGTTGGCCAGGCTGGTCTCAAACTCCTACCTCAAGTGATCCATTCGCCTCGGCTTTCCAAAGTGCTGGGATTACAGGCGTGAGTCACCGCACCCGGCTTCAAGCGGCTTTCGAGTTCACTACAGTAGGGGAGGTGTACGGAGCACTTTCTATGCCAAGCCCATTCTAGGTCCTTGTTTTGGGTAAACCTTTCCACAACCTGACTTTCCCATGAAAAGAGGGAGTTTCAGGGAGGTTAAGCCACCAACCCAAGGACACACAGCTGATGACGGCTGCAGGTGGGATTTGAACCAGGCAAACGTGACGTCAGACAGAGCCTCTCCTACCTCCCTCTGCGAGGCACAGTCCCAGACCTGCCAGCCTCTTGCTGTGCACCATTTCCCCCGCCCCTTCCCTGCCACTGTCCTCAGAATTTCCCCAGTGTGCCTTAGCCTTCCCTGGAGCCTCCACTGCCACCTGGCTTGGCAATCCCACCTCCTCCCACCCCAGGCCTGTCTTACAAATGTCTGCAAGTTCAAATGATGACTCAGCTCCATCCTGAAACCCCTCCTTGGGGACAGGAGTCATGCCTTGTTCGTCTTGTTCATCTTTGCAGAAAAACATGATGTCAGAGCTCAGCCGTTGCCAATCACTTCCTGGCTACATCCGGAGTGAAACGCAGACCCCTCCCTGCAGCCCCCAAAGCCCTGTGAGCTCATCTTCCCGGCTCTCCCTCTTGCTCACTCTGTTCCACCCCCAGGCCTCTTGGGATTCCTCAAATGCACCAGGTGAGGTCCTGTGTCAGGGCCTTTTCATGCACTGTGCCTGCTGCCTGGGACCTCTGCCCCCAGAGCCCCTTGAACCTGACTTTTTACCATTTTATTTATTTATTTATTTATTTATTATTTATTTATTTATTTATTTATTTTGGACACGTGGAGTCTCGCCTCTGTTGCCCAGGCTGGAGTGCAGGGCTGTGATCTCTGCCTTCTTCTCGTGCTCTTGCCTCCGGGTTGATCGCTTCATTCTCCTGCCTCAGCCTCCCAAGTAGCTGGGCTCCTGCTGTGCCACCACCCCCTGCCCCATGCTTGGGTTTTTGTATTTTTAGTAGAGACGGAGTTTTCACCTCAGGAAAGTTAGCTAGGATGGTCCCTGACCTCCTGACCTCATGGATTCTCTGTCTCGGGCTCTCCAGTGCTGATTACAGGGTTTGAGCCACCACACTGCCTATTTTTTTTAGACAGAGTCCCGCTCTGTCACCCAGGTGGGGTGCAGTGGTGTGATCTCAACCCACTACAATCTCCACCTCCCAGGCTCAAGTGAGTCTCCTGCCTCAGCCTCCTGAGTAGCTAGGATTACAGGCATGCGCCACCACGCCAATAACTTTTTGTATTTTTTAGTAGAGACAGGGTTTTGCCATGTTGGCTGTGGCTAGTCTCAACTCCCTGACCTCAAGTGATCTGCCCGCTTTTGCCTTCCCAAAGTGCTGGGATTACAGGTGTGAGCCACTGTACCCAGCCCCTGCCTCCTTTTTTTTTTTTTTGAGACAGGGCCATGTTTTGTCGCCCAGGCTGGAGTGCAGTGGTGTGATCATAGCTCACTGCAGCCTGAAACTCCTGGGCTCAGGCGATCCTCCTGCTTTAGCGTCCCAAATAGCTGGGACTACAGGTGTGCCCACCACACCTGGCTAATTATTTTTATTTTTATTTATTTATTTTTATTTTTATTTTCTTTGAGATGCAGTCTCATTCTGTCGCCCAGGCTGGAGTGCAGTGGCGCGATCTCGCCTCAGTGCAAGCTCCGCCTCCCGGGTTCACACCATTCTCCTTCCTCAGCCTCCCAAGTGGCTGGGACTACAGGCGCCCGCCACCACGCCCAGCTAATTTTTTGTATTTTTAGTAGAGACGGGGTTTCACTGTGTTAGCCAGGATGATCTCGATCTCCTGACCTCATCATCTGCCCGCCTCGGCCTCCCAAAGTGCTGGGATTACAGGCGTGAGCCACTGCGCCCGGCCCTACACCTGGCTAATTTTTTTTTTTTATTTTTTTTATTTATTTTTTTTTTTGAGACGGAGTCTCGCTCTGTCACCCAGGCTGGAGTGCAGTGGCCGGATCTCAGCTCACTGCAAGCTCCACCTCCCGGGTTTACGCCATTCTCCTGCCTCAGCCTCCCGAGTAGCTGGGACTACAGGCGCCCGCCACCTCGCCCGGCTAAGTTTTCGTATTTTTTAGTAGAGACGGGGTTTCACCGTGTCAGCCAGGATGGTCTCGATCTCCTGACCTCGTGATCCGCCCGTCTCGGCCTCCCAAAGTGCTGGGATTACAGGCTTGAGCCACCGCGCCCGGCCACACCTGGCTAATTTTAAAAAAATTATTTATGGCTGGGTGCAGTAGCTCACTCCTGTAATCCCAGCACTTTGGGAAGCCGAGGCGGGTGGATCATGAAGTCAGGACCTGGATCGTGAGGAGTTCGAGACCATCCTGGCCAAGATGTGAAACCCCATCACTACTAAAAATACAAAAATTAGCCAGGTGCAGTGGCGGGCACCTGTAACCCCAGCTACTCAGGAGGCTGAGGCAGGAGAATCACTTGAACCCGGGAGGTGGAGGTTACAGTGAGCTGAGATTGTGCCACTGCACTGGGAGACAGAGAGAGACTCCGTCTCAAAAAAAAAAAAAAAAAAAAAATTATTTGTAGAGATGGGAGTCTTGCAAGGTTGCCCAGGCTGGTCTTGAACTCCTGAGCTCAAGCGATCCTCCCAACTTGGCCTCCCAAAGTGCTGAGATAACAGGCATGAGTCTACCCTTAGAGACAGAGGCTGCAGTGAGTCATGATCACACCACTGCACTCCAGCCTGGGCAATAAAGGGAGACCCTGTCTCAAAAAGGAAAAAGAAAAAGAAACTAATCTCATTAGAGGATATTGATATCTTGACCTCGTGATCTGCCCGCCTCAGCCTCCCAAAGTGCTGGGATTACAGGTGTGAGCCACTGCGCCCGGCCCTGGCCACGTTTTTTGTTGTCGTTCTAAATTTAAATGAATGCAAAAACCTCTATGCTGGATAACTGTTTTAAAATTTATTTTGTTTAAAGCCGAGTGAGGTGGCTCACACCTGTAATTCCAACACTTTGGGAGGCCGAGGCAGGTAGATCATTTGAGGTCAGAAGTTGGAGACCAGCCTGGCCAACATGGCGAAACCCCATCTCTACTAAAAATACAAAAAATTAGCCAGGTGTGGTGGAGGGCACCTGTAATCCCAGCTACTTGGAAAGCTAAGGCAGGAGGGTCACTTGAACCCGGGAGGTGGAGGTTGCAGTGAGCTGAGATCGCGCCACTGCTCTCCAGCCTGGGTGACAGATCGAGATTCTGTCTCAAAAAGAAAGAAAGAAAGAAAGAAAATTATGACAGGATTACACATATCGATTATTCCTCTCACCTCACGCTCCAAGATGGTCTCGGTGACGCTGTTATTGATCTCATCTTTTACTTTATTTTATTTTTAGATGCAGGATCTCGCTCTGTTGCCCAGGCTGGAGTGCAGTAACATGATCATAGCTCACTGCAGCCTCAAACTGCTGGGCTCAAGTGATCCTCCCATCTCAGCCTCTCACGTAGCTGGGACTACAGGTGTGCACCACCATGGTCTGCTAACTTTTAAAATTTTTGTAGAGATGGGGTCTCCCTATGTTGCCCAGGTTGGTCTCAAACTCCTGGGCTCAAGCAATCCTCCTGCCTTGGCCTCCCAAAGTGCTGGGATTACAGAGGTGATCTCTGGCACCAGGCCCAAAGATAATAGCGCACATTTCCTGAACGCTTACCTGATTGTGGGAATTTGATCCTTCAATGTCTCTGATGAAGCCTTAGTGTGACTGCTCCCATCTTACAGAGAAAGAAACTGAGACTGGAGCTCATTTTCTTTTTGTTTTTTTTTTTTGAGATTGAGTCTCATTCTTGTTGCCCAGGCTGGAGTGTAGTGGCACGATCTCGGCTCACTGCAACTTCCACCTCCCAAGTTCAAGCGATTCTCCTGCCTCAGCCTTCTGAGTAGCTGGGACTACAGGCATGCGCCACCACGCCTGACTAATTTTTATATTTTTAGTAGAGATGGGGTTTCACCATGTTGGCCAGGCTGGTCTTGAATTCCTGACCTCAGGTGATGCACCCGCCTTGGCCTCCCAAAGTGCTGGGGATTACAGGCGTGAACCACCGTGCCTGGCCCGGCTGGAGCTCATTTTCTGAGCTCAAAGGCACAGAGTTCAGAGTCTCTTGCGGATATTCCAAGATACTCCAGATATTCCAAGATGCCTGGAGCCAGGACTGGAAAAGGGAGGCACAGGAGGGCTTGGGGTCTAGAAAGAGAAGGCTGTAGGGTGGGGGACCATGGGGTCCAGGCAGTTGGTCTGGGAGAAAACAAGGCCAAGTCAGTGTTGACAGAGAAGTAGGATTTTCCTGGTGAAAACCAGAGGCAGACAGCATCCCAGGTGGAGGAAAAAGCTGACAAAGGCCCGGCCTCTTGGAGAGGAGGTTGTTATGGCTGGCATGGGGGACACACAGAGGAAGGACTTGGACACAAATTCTCTGAGGCCCTGCTTTGCTCGCCTTATTTTATTTCATTTATTTTATTTTTGAGACAGATTCTCGCTCTGTCTCCCAGGCTGGAGTGCCGTGGCGCAATCTCAGCTCACTGCAACCTCTGTCTCCCAGGTTCAAGCGATTCTCCTGCCTCAGCCTCCCGATTAGCTGGGATTACAGGCCTGCGCCACCATGCCCTGGTAATTTTTGTATTTTTAATAGAGATGGGGTTTCACCATGTTGGCCAGGTTGGTCTTGAACTCCTGACCCCAGATGATCCACCTGCCTCAGCCTCCCAAAGTGCTGGGGTTACAGGCATGAGCCACTGTGCCCAGCTCTTATTTTATTTATTTATTTGAGATGGGGTCTCACTCTGTTGCCTAGGCTGGAATGCAATTGTGCAAGTCTGGCTCACTGCAGCCAGGAACTCCTGGGCTCAAGTGATCCTCCTGCCTCGGCCTCCGGAGTAGCCGGGATTACAGGTGTACACAACACACCCCATTCTTTTTTTTTTTTTAAAAGACAGAGTCTCACACTGGCACGATCTCGGCTCACTGCAATCTCAGCTTACTGCAACCTCTGCCTCCCAAGTTCAAGCCATTCTCCTGCCTCAGCCCCCAGAGTAGCTGGTATTACAGGCATGTGTCACCATGCCCGACTGATTTTGTATTTTAGTTTCTCCATGTTGGTTAGGCTGGTCTTGAACTCCTGGCCTCAGGTGATCCGCCCACCTCGGCCTCCCAAAGTGCTGGGATTACAGGCGTGAGCCACTGTGCCCGGCCTTTTGTTTTGAGATGGAGTCTCTCTCTGTCACCATGCCATGTGCAGTGGCATGATCTCAGCTCACTGCAACCTCCACCTCCTGGGTTCAATCCATTCTGCCTCAGCCTCCTGAGTAGCTGGGATTACAGGCACGTGCCACCATGCCCAGCTAATTTTTGTGCTTTTAGTAGAGACGGGGTTTCACCATGTTGGTCAGGCTGGTCTCGAACTCCTGACCTCATGATCTCCTCTCCTCAGCCTCTTAATGTGCTGGGATTACCCAGCCTGCAATACTTTTTAAAAACAAAAAATCACGCCGGGCGCGGTGGCTCACGCCTGTAATCCCAGCGTGAGGGAACAAAATATCAAAATTGTAAATAAAGACAGAATCTGACTTTGCACTTATCCCACTCACCTCCCTGACCTTCCCTATCTTCAGCTCATGTTGGCCGTATTGGTCAGGCTGGTCTGGAACTCCTGACCTCAGTTGATCCGCCCTCCTAGGACTCCCAAAGTGCTGGGATTACAGGCGTGATCCACCGCGCCCGGCCGATTTAATTTTTAAAATGAAATTATAAAATATAAATATATATGTTGCCTGCGTAAAACATTGCATATATAAAATTATATGAAACGTTGCAACTGCCACGGTCCCCTTATCCCCCCCGCTCCAGCCCAGAGCCCCGCCCGTCCGTTCCTCTCTTCCGGCGCTGAGGGCGCAGAAACTCCGCGCGGCCACCAGATGGCGCCGCCGCGCCTCGCAGCCCCGGGACATTTCGTGCCCCAGCTGTGGGCGGCGCGGAGGAGGCGGGATGCGTCAGCTGGACTCGCGGGCCGGGGAGCCGGGGAACCGGGGAAACCGAGCCGCCGGGCCGAGGCCAGACCCCAGGCTGGCGGGGGAGGGGACTCAGATGTGAGTCACCCGGGAGCCCCCAGTCGACCGTGGGAGACATTGTCATGCGGGGCCTGCCCGCCTCGTTCCTAAGCAGCCTTCCTGGGGCGGCGGAGTCCTGCAGGCGGCCGTGCCTGGCGCACAGGCGTGGCTCCAACACGAACTAGCCTGTGGCCTCACCAAGCCTCAGTTTACCCTTTTGCATAATGCACATAAGCATCCCCCCTGCTTCTCAGGTCTTGGATTAAATCATCCATGAATCGGGAGGCGTGGAGGGTGCCAGATCCGCACCACGCTCAGTGCAGGTCAGCGCCCACCCCGGAGTGAGAAATAAAGGTGGCCGTCATCCTTGCACGTGGGCCTGGGGTGGCGGCGTGCAGCCGCAGCCTGCACCATTCCCCCCAACAATGGCTTTCTCCTCGGCCTGGAGGCCTCCGCACGGGCAAAGCCTGGAACGCCAGGCAGCTGGCGGGGGCGGGGCCGCGCCACCTGCACCTCCCACGCGCACCCCACCCTGAAACTCGCGGGGTCGGCGAGGGGGGCGCCCGCTTTCTTCTCCAGAGTGCCCCGGGCTTTGCAACCTCCCACTTTCGGGGCCCTGGAGGAGGCCTCCCGCGACCACCAGGTGACAGATGATGTGTATTGAGCGCTTACTGTCAGCCGTATTTTATGTCATGCTCTGCAAACCAGCGAGGCCGGCGCTGCAGCCCCATTACTCAGACAGGAATATAGAGGCCGGGAAAAGCGAAATCACCCAGGGGCTGGGGTCGTCGCAGCCAGGAGAGACTCCGGTCATCACCACCACCTGGGCGAGATCAGGCTGCAAACGGGGCCCCTTCCCGGTGCAGCCCCTCCACCCCCAGCAGAACTTGGGAAAGGCGCAGTCCGGGACTCTCCGCGCATCGGGAGGGGATTCCAGGCCCCCCCCGTCGAAAGTCCGGGCCGCCTCGCGCGCTGGAAATCCCGCGCGCGCCCCGAACCGCGGCTCGGCTGCCGGGAAATCAGGAGAAAAAAACTTCTGCTTTTTTTTTTTCTTTTCTGGCATTCGCGGTCACCTACCCGGCCCCCGCGCGCCCTCCTCCCGGTTCTCGCCCCCACGTGGGGCGCCCCCACACGGCGCTCCGCCCCCTCCCCGCCGTCGGCCAACCGCAGAGCTGTCTGCACTCTCCGTTGTCCTTCCACCAATAGGAGGGGTGAATGACTCCACTGAGGCCACGCCCCAGCCGTCAAGTCTATAAAAGTCGGTGCCGGAGGCTCCCGGCTCAGATCGCCGAGGCTTCGGACTACGGTTGGTTTCTGCAACTTCCCGGATTATTTTTGCCAAGGATTTTGCAACATTTTTTTCCGCCTTTTCTGGAAGGATTTCGCTGCTTCCCGAAGGTCTTGGACGAGCGCTCCAGCTCCGTGGGAAGGTTTTGGGCTCTCTGGCGCGGATTTTGCAATTTCTCCCTGGGGACTGTCGTGGAGCCGCGTCCACTGTGGATTATAATTGCAACATGACGCTGGAAGAGCTCGTGGCGTGCGACAACGCGGCGCAGAAGTAAGTAGCCGGGGCCGCCGCCGTCTGAGGTCGGCCGGGACGGGATGGGTCGGGTTGGGCCGGGCCGGGAGCGGAATGTAGCACCCGGTGGTCCGCCCGTCACTGATCCCTCTCTCCTGGCCTCAGGATGCAGACGGTGACCGCCGCGGTGGAGGAGCTGTTGGTGGCCGCTCAGCGCCAGGATCGCCTCACAGTGGGGGTGTACGAGTCGGCCAAGTTGATGAATGTGTGAGTCAGACCCCCTCCCCGGGCCGGGCGCGGGTGGGACGGGACCTCCCCTCCGCTCTGGACGCTTTCCACACGCTTGTCTCGCATGGGGCTGGGACTTCCCCAAGTGCCACCCGCTGTGGATGCAGAGCTTCTCTGCTGTTTTGTGGATTGGGGGC
The DNA here is from genome assembly GCF_008728515.1 of Papio anubis. Taxonomy (NCBI): domain Eukaryota; kingdom Metazoa; phylum Chordata; class Mammalia; order Primates; family Cercopithecidae; genus Papio; species Papio anubis. The sequence goes on along the minus strand of NC_044995.1, from coordinate 49,124,213 downwards.
TGCCGTATCCTGATGCATCGTCTGCAAGCGCCCCTCCCGCTGTGGGCCTGTCTCCCCACACCCCACACTTTGAACCTTGTGCCTTCCCCGCCCCCCACCGTCACCAGCTTGCAGAGGCAATCCCCTGCACCCCTGCAGTTTCTCTTTTGCTCTTGCACGCTCCTTTTTTTGCAAACTCCCCCTGCACGGTGGCCTCTCCCCTGTTCCCGGCTGACCCACCCCTTCCCTTTGGCCCCCTCAGGGACCCAGACAGCGTGGTCCTCTGCCTCTTGGCCATTGACGAGGAGGAGGAGGATGACATCGCCCTGCAAATCCACTTCACGCTCATCCAGTCCTTCTGCTGCGACAACGACATTAACATCATGCGGGTGTCGGGCATGCAGCGCCTGGCACAGCTCCTGGGAGAGCCGGCCGAGACCCAGGGCACCACTGAGGCCCGAGACCTGCATTGTCTCCTGGTCACGGTGAGTCGGGCCTCTGCCCTGACCTGCCACGCCCGGGCACCTGGGCCGGTGTTTGTCAACAAAGTCGGGCTGACTGGTCCTGCACAGCTCAGCGTTCAACCATGCTTGGCATGTCCAGTGGGCAGCCGGGCTGGGGCCTCCTCACCCAGGGAGCTATTTTGAGCCTGCCTGTTTTCCCCACACATGGGGCCCCGGGAGAGGGAGGCTCCCACTAAACCCCTTCTTTTCCCCTCCCACAGAACCCTCACACGGACGCCTGGAAGAGCCACGGCTTGGTGGAGGTAGCCAGCTACTGCGAAGAAAGCCGGGGCAACAACCAGTGGGTGCCCTACATCTCTCTTCAGGAACGCTGAGGCCCTTCCCAGCAGCAGAACCTGTTGAGTTGCTGCCAAAAACAAAAAATAAAATAAATATTTGAACCCCCCTCCCCCCCAGCACAACCCCCCCAAAACAACCCAACCCACGACACCATCGGGGGCAGAGTCGACACCATCGGGGGCAGAGTCGTTGGAGACTGAAGAGGAGGAGGAGGAGGAGGAGAAGGGGAGTGAGTGGCCGCCCCCAGGGCGGAGATCGGGGAGCTGGCGGCCGCCGATCCGATGGAGGAGAAGTGGGGACCCAGGCCAGCAGGAGACAGGACCCCGGAGCTCAGGCCTTGGGATGGAGCAGAAGCTGGAGTGGCGGGGCACGCTGCCGCCTTCCCTATCACGGAGGGTCCAGACTCTCCACTTGAGGGTGGAGTGAGACTGACTGCAACCCCCACCCTCCTTGAGACTGGAGCTGGCGTCTGCAGACCAGAGACCTGGTTGAACTTGGTTGGTGCTTGTCTGCACCCTGGACAAGACCACACTTTGGGACTTGGGAGCTGGGGCCGAAGTTGCTCTGTACCCATGAACTCCCAGTTTGCGAATCATAGAGACAATCTATTTTGTTACTTGCACTTGTTACTCGAACCACTGAGAGCGAGATGGGAAGCACAGATATCTATATTTTTATTTCTACTATGATGACCTTGTAATAAATTTCTAAAGCTTCTGGGTGCTTGTATGTTTTTGGCTTCTGAGAACAACCGGGACCCCTGCCCCCTCCCCTGGGACACGCTTCACACCCCCCCTCCCCACCTCTCCTCCGCAACCCCTGCCAGCTCACCAGGAAGTGTTACTCAAGCCCCTGTTAGCAGCTCCAGGCTCCCGTGCAAAACAGTACCTCTTCTCTGCAGCAGGCGCCTCCACCGACTCCAACAAATCTATGCCTCTTTTTTTTTTTTTTCTTCTCCTCCTACCCTGTAGCAATTAAGAGACCGGTTTATTACGAAACCTGGCCGCCGTGCCACCGCTGTTACTGGCTGTGCAGGAGCCAGCCCTAAGCTCTGGGCACATATGGAGGCATTTCGGCGGGAGGGGGTGCTGGCTGCAGCCCCTGACCGCCCCGGCGGCCGCCACCGCAGCCCAAGGTCCAGAGCGGTCAATGGGGCACCTGGGACCACACAGCGAGGTGAGCTCAGGACTTGCAAGGAAGAGCTCCTTTGGAGGATTCCGCAGGGAGTGCCCCGCACCCACCACAGCCGTCTCCATCCCAGGATAGGCCTCTCTTTTGCACTAAAGAAAAGAACTTTTTTTTTTTTTTTATTTCCGCAAACTAAAATCAACAAGCAGAAAAATACCCCAGGAAGTCGGCCTCCGGGCCAGCTGGCCTTGGCACAGTGCTGCGTTTTGCCTCTAAACCGAAACTGCGAGCCCTGGCCAGCCACCTCCTACTTCTCCCAAAGTTGCAGGCGCGGTGGTGACTCCCCCTGCCCCGGGCTGGGAGCGTGGCCCAGCCCTTCCGTGCCCGGCCTCAGTCTTCCCGCCCCGGGTCTGCAGGGTGGGCCCGCCCTGGCCGGGTGCAGGGACGACCTTGGCTCCCCTCTGCCATGCAGCCCCAAGCCTGAGAACTAAGGAGGAGTGTGGAGAGGGTAGGATGGTCCTGCCCGCAGGCCGCGACCTTTCCACGGAGCCTCACGTGGGCGCATGAGGAAAACCCCAGCGGCTCCCTGGGAGTCACGGGGATTGGGGGAGCCCCGGCGGGGGAGGGCGAGAGAGGGAGGGGGAAGTCCCAGAGGGAGAAGGGGGGAAGGGGGAGGGGATCCCGCCTGGGGCTAGGAGGAGGGGAGAACTGAAGTGGGGAAAGGGGAGCCCAGAAGGGGAAGGGGAATCCCCCACAGCCCTGAACCAACAGGGAAACCCCGGGAGGGGGTAGACAGGCAGCAGGAGTCCCGAAGGGGTTGGAGGAGGGGGGAATGGAGGCGAAGAGGCGGGAGCTCCGAGGGAGTAGGGGATGATGGGGTGGGGATCCCTGAGATGGCGCCCAAGCGGGGAGGGCGCCTGGGAAGGGGTACAGAGGGCGAGGGGCTCTTGAGGGATTGGGCTGCGGGAGAACATGGGGGGCCAAAACCCAAGGAGGGAAGGACCAGGTGGGGCAAGGGTCGGTCTAGTGGCGGCCTGCAAAAGTTATGGCTTTTCTTTTTCTTTCTTTTGAGACAGTCTCACTTCATCGCCGGGGCTGGAGTGCAGTGGCGCGATCTCGCCTCACTGCCTGAGTTCAAGCGATTCTCCTGAGTAGCTGGGACTACAAGCACCCACCACCACGCCCAGCTAATTTTTGTATTTTTAGTAGAGATGGGGTTTCACCATGTTGGCCAGGCTGGTCTCAAACTCCTGACCTCAGGTGATCCGCCCACCTTGGCCTGCAAAGTGCTGAGATTACAGGTCTGAGCCACCGCTCCCATTCTCTGTCTCTGCCATTGGTCAAGCTCCTAGGGTAGGGAGGCGAGGCCGGCTTGGAGGGCTATGCCCCCTGGGATGGGCGGGTCTGTCTCCATCCTGATTCTTCCATTCCTGCTCCTCAGTCTCTGGAACAGCGCAGCCAGATCTCAGGCTCCTGAGCCCCAAGCGGAGACAGGGCATGGAGGGGCCCCAGTGGTGGGACCCTCAGCCAGGACCTTCACCTGTCTGTGCCTCAGTTTCTCCCTCTGAAAAATGGGGATAATGCTACCTAGCTCATAGACTGTTGAGGAGATTCAATGATACATAGATTCCTGGGCCGGCCCGGTGGCTCACTCTCTGTAATCCCAACACTTTGGGAGGCTTGGGGGAGGTGGGGAGGAATCCTTGAACCCAGGAGTTCGAGACCAGCATGGATAAACATAGGGAAACCCAGGTCTCTACAAAAAAATTTTAAAAATTAGCTGGGCATGGTGGTATGGGCCTGTGGTCCCAGCTACTTGGGAGCCTGAGGCGGGAGGAGCACTTGAGCCCTGGAGATGGAGGCTGCAGTGAGCTGTGATCGCACCACCGCACTCTAGCCTGGGTGACAGAGCGAGACCCTGTCTCAAAACAAACAAACAAACAAACAAACAAATAGACCCTGAAATATAGCTTCTTTGACCGGCTTCCTTCAATGTACTTCCAGAATCATCTTTTTTTTTTTTTCAATTTTTAAAAGATTATTCATTTAAAAATTTTAGATTTTGCCGGGTGTGGTGGCTCACGCCTGTTACGGTTTGAATTGTGTCCCCCACAAAAGATGTGGAAGGCTGGGCATGGTGGCTTACGCCTGTAATCCCAGGACTTTGGGAGGTCGAGGGGGGAGGATCATTTGAGGTCAAGAGTTCGAGACCAGCCTGGCCAAGACGGTGAAACCCCATTTCTACTAAAATATAAAAGTTAGCTGGGCGTGGTGATGCACACCTGTAGTCCCAGCTACTCAGGAGGCTGAGGCAGGAGAATCACTTGAACCCAGGAGGCGGAGGTTGCAGTGAGCAGAGATCCTGCCACTGCTCTCTCTCTCTCTGTCTCTCTCTCTCTCTCTCTCTCTCTATATATATATATATATAGAACAAAAAAAGAAGCAGGGTCATGCTCTCTTGCCCAGGCTGGAGTGCAGTGGCATGACCATGGCTCACTGCAGCCTCGACCTCCTGGGTTCAAGCAATCCTCCAGCCTCAGCCTCCTGAGTAGCTGGGACTAAAGGTGCACACCACCATGCCTAGTTATTTGTTACTTTTTTTTTTTTTTGTAGAAACGGGATCTCACTATATTACCCAGGCTGGTCTCAAATTCCTGGCCTTAAGTGATCCTCCAGCCTCGGCCTCCCAAAGTGTTGGGATTACAGGTGGGAGCCACCGTACCCAGCCCTCTCCTGTTGTTATTACTATTGCAGTTGGTATTGTTGTTGTCATTTATGAAAGTACTCCACAGTCTCCCTGACCGAAGCCAGGGATGTACAGGAATTGGCTTCAAAGGCTGCTGTTTCATTGAATTAATAATAGCAGCTGGGTAGGTTGATTCAATCTCCTCTGGGACTCAACTGTAAACACCTATAAACTTATAGTGGTTCCGTGAGGAAGATGCCGTTGTCCCATTTTCCCGAAGAGGAGACTGAGGCTCAGAGTGGAAGAGCCACAGCCTGGCTAGGAGACTTGAATTGTCAGTGTCTGGCTGGTCAGTCCCTGGGGAAAACTGGGTTGGGGGAACTGGGGGATGCAACACCCCCAGCTCCCCAGACCCCTTCCAGTTCATGCTGGGTCAGGAGGGAGTAGTCACAGGGCGCCAAGGCTGTCAGCTGGCACAGGCCGTTCTGGGCTCCCACACTCAGGACTGGACGCCAGGATACGTGTGTGTGTTCCTTGGACGATGGTGAGTGGAAGAGTTGGCAGTGCTCACCGCAGGTTGCAGGCAGACACCCTTCCCCAACCGGACTCGTAAGGTTGGGTGCGAGCTCACTCCAGGGTGCCCACGATGGCCTGTGTCTGAACCTACACTCACAGGCTGAAACGCATACACATGCCCATACCCCGCTACGCAGTTATAGTCACAGCTGGAGACATGTTCACACGCATGCACACACATACTGCATGCCATGGACACAGAGTCGCTTGCAAGAAGACAGGTGAGTCCATAGAAATGCCTCCCATGGCCGGGTGTGGTGGCTCACACCTGTAACCCCAGCAATTTGGGAGGCCAAGGAGGGTGGATCACCTGAGGTCAGGAGTTTGAGACCAGCCTGGCCAACATGGTAAAACCCCATCTCTACTAAAAATACAAAAAATTAGCCAGGCGTGGTGGTGCATGTCTGAAATCCCAGCTATTTGGGAGGCTGAGACAGGAGAATCGCTTGAACCCAGGAGGTGGAGGTTGCAGTGAGCTGAGATTGTGCCACTGCACTCCACCCTGGGTGAGAGAGAGAGAGACTCCATCTCTCAGATGACCCACCTGCCTCAGCCTCCCAAAGTGCTGGGATTACAGGTGTGAGCCACTGCACTCGGCCTTATTTTTTTTTTACTTTTTCCTTTGAGACGGGGTCTCACTCAGCCATCCAGGCTGGAATGCAGTGGTGCAATCTCGGCTCACTGCAACCTCTGCCTCACCAGCTCAAGCAATCCTCCCTCCTCAACCTCCTGAGTAACTGAGATTACAGACATGTGCCACCACACCCAGCTGTTGTTGTTTTTTGAGACAGAGTCTCCCTCTGTCATCCAGGCTGAAGTGCAGTGATGTGATCATAGCTCATTGCAGCCTGAACCTGCTGGGCTCAAGTGATCCTCCTGCCTTGGCCTCCCAAAATGGTGGGAGCCACCATGCCCAGCCACTATCTGCTTTTTATAGAAAGAGAATGTGGAGTGTAGACAGGTGCAGTGACTTGCCCAAAGTCAAAAGGTACAATGACAGAGCCAGGAACCAAACTAAGGCCAGTGTGGCTCAAAGTACTGTTTTCCATACACACGCATGCACACACACACACACACATACACACACGTACACACATATATACAGACATGCACACACATACACACATACACACACGTACACACATATATACAGACATGCACACACACACATACACACACGTACACACATATATACAGACATGCACACACATACACACAGTATATATACTGTATATATATACACATATATAGTATGTATACACACTATATATGTAAATATAATGATATCTATTATTGAGAAATAGTTCATATACCATAAAATTCACCCCTTTAAAGTGTTTAACTCAGTGGTTTTTAGTATATTCACAAAGTTGTGCAACCATCACCACTGTTGAATTCCAGAATATTTTCACCACCCCCAAAAGAAGCCCTGTCACCATTAGCAGTCACTCCTCACGCTCCCTCCCCTAGCCCCTGACAATCACTACTCCACATTTTTCCCATGAATTCACCTCTTCTGGACATTTCATATAAATGAAATCATAAAATGTGCAACCTTTTGTGTAGGCTTATTTTGCTTGCATACCATTTTGGGGGCTCATCCATGATGTTATATGTGTTGGTATCAAAGTTTGAACATACTGGATGTAGTGGCTCAGGCCTGTAATCCCAGTACTTTGGGAGACTGAGGCAGGAGGATTGCTTGAGCCCAGGAGTTTGAGACCAGCCTGGGCAACATGGCAAGACCTCGTCTCAAAACAAACAAACAAACAAACAAAAAACAAAAATTAAGCTAGGTGTGGTGGTGCATGCCTGTAATCTTAGCTACTGGGGAGGCTAAGGTGGGAGGATTGCTTAAGCCTGGGAGGTTGGAGTTGCAGTGAGCTGTGATCGCACCACTGCACTCCAGCCTGGGCAACAGAGTGAGACCCTGTCTCAAAACACAAAATATTTGAACTTGTGTGGCCTGCCCTGTGCCTCTGCTCCCCCGAGCATGTGCCTGGGAATCCCAGCAGTATACTAGCACCCTCACGTGTGGATGGCCATCCCTGGGAAGGCACTCAGAGTCACACACACAATTCATATTTAGTGACCAGCCACTATGTGTGGGACTTACACACGCAAATCCTCAACCCACGTGTTGTTTATACACCTGGCTCTCTAACGTCCAGCCAGGGCCTGTGCTGATGCCTCTGGCCAGAATACTCTTCCCTGCCTTTCCCCTAGATAACACCTACTCATCTTTTGCTCACATCTCAGATGCCACCTTCTCCAGGAAGCCCTCCAGACAAGACCTGGAATAACCTCTGTACTATCTCTGTCCACCTGCCCTTCTTGGTACTTGCACCATTTTTTTGTTTGTTTGGTTTGTTTGTTTTTTTGAGACAGAGTTTTGCTCTGTCACCCAGGACAGAGTGCAATGGCATGATCTTGGCTCACTGCAGCCTCCATCTCCTGGATTCAAGCGATTCTCCCACCTCAGCCTCCAGAATAAGTGGGATTACACGCACCCAGATAATTTTTGTAGTTTTGTGGAGATGGGGTTTCACCATGTTGGCCAGGCTGGTCTTGAACTCCTGACCTCAGGTAATCCACCTGCCTCGGCCTCCCAAAGTGCTGGGATTACAGGTGTGAGCCACCATGCCCAGCCCCTGCACCCATTTGTAATGACATATTTATAACCCTGTTATTTGCTTCTTGTCTATCTTCTGTGTGAGGCTGCAGGCTCCCAGAGGGATGGGAGAAGGTCTGTTTTTCTCACCCCTAGATCCCTAGTGGCTAGTCCAGAGCCTGGGACACAGGTGGCACTTCATAAATGCTTGTGGCATAAAGACTCAATCGAGTCTGTATGACAAGAGGTTGAACTGCTGATGACCTTCTGTGTCCATGATCCAGGACAGACCGTTTCGTCCCTGAGGGACACACGTTGGTCTGCCAAGTGCTGGGTCCCGGCCAGGTACAGTGACACCACTCAGCTCAGGAAGGCTGGAACCTGGCTCTGTGGAGGCGGCCAGCTGTGTGGCCTCGGGCAAGTTGCTTCACCTCTTTGCGTCCAGTTTTCTTACTGGTGCAATGGGAGTGCCAGTGGTGGTACTCATCTCTCTCGGGCTGTTGTGGACATTAAATTAATTACATTATGCAAAGCATTAGAATGGGGAGAAGCTTGCAGAAAATTTAGCTATTATTGTGTGAGCTACTATGCAACTGTACACCATACAGTGCTTTCTGCCTGTACACGAATGTCTCCATAGCTGCCTGTTAATATGGGTTGGAATTTGTCTCTGAATTGCTGTATACTGTGGTGTGTTGGGCCATGAGGACTTGTGCTGCTACAGGGGAATACAGCAATACACGTACACGTGTGGCTGCTGCTACAATTCTTGGCATCCTTGGAGTGAGCCCTGGACACCCAGAACTCCTCACCAATTGGAGACCCATGATTGTACCTTCCTCATCACCCCAACTCAGAAGTCCATAGCAGCTGATTCTGCTCACCTCCTGCCCAGAGTGGCCCCAGGGCATGACCTCTGTGGCTGGTGGTTTGAGAGTCTATTTATTATTTTTTGAGATGGTCTTACTGTGTTTCCCAGGCTGGAGTGCAGTGGCATGATCATGGCTCACTGCAGCCTTGAACTTCCAGGCTCAAGCGATCCTCCCGCCTCAACCTCCCAAGCAGCTGGGATTACAGGTGCCTGCCAGCACGCCTGGCTAATTTTTGTATTTTTAGTAAAGACAGGGTTTTGCCATGGTGGCCAGGCTGGTCTGAAACTCCTGACCTCAAGTGACCCACCTGCCTCAGCCTCCCAAAGTGCTGGGATTACAGACGTGAATCACTGAGCCCAGCCATTTTTAATTTTTTTCCCCTAAGAGATGGGGCCTCCCTCTGTCACCCAGGCTGGAGTGCAGGGGTGCCGTCACTGTTCACTGCAGCCTCGACCTCCCAGACTCAAGCAATCCTCCCACCTCAGTCTCCCCAGCCTCCCAAGTAGCGGGAACTATAGGCATGTACCACCCTGACTGGCTAATTTTTATTTTTTGTAGACACAGGGTTTCATGATGTTGCCTAGGCTGGTCTTGAACTCCTGGCCTCAGGTGATGCCCCCATCTCAGCCTCCCAAAATGCTGGGGTTACAGGCCTAAGCCACCGCACCCTGCCTGATTCATTGAATATTTATTGAGTCCCTGCTGTGTTTGAGGGCCTGTGTTAGCCTTAGAAAAACGAGAGAACCAGATAAAGAGAGGCATCTGTGTGTATGGGTGTGTGGGTGTCTGTTGCATGTGAGTATGAATTCTCATTCAAGTGTCTGCATGTGTGGCTGGAAAGACACGGTTGGGTGTTTTTGTGTGAAGATGTTATGGTTTGAATTGTGTCCTCTGCAAAAGATGTGGAAGGCTAGGCATGGTACCTCACGTTTATAACCTCAACACTTTGGGGGGCCAAGGCAGGAGGATCTCTTGAGATCAGGGGTTCGAGACCAGCCTGGGCAACAGAGAGAGATCTTGATTCTACAAAAAATAAAAAAAGATATGGCCGGGCACGGTGGTTCAAGCCTGTAATCCCAGCACTTTGGGAGACCGAGGTGGGCGGATCATGAAGTCAAGAGATTGAGACTATCCTGGCCAACATGGTAAAACCCTGCTTCTACTAAAAATACAAAATTTAGCTGAGTGTGGTGGGGTACACCTGTAGTCCCAGATACTCGAGAGGCTGAGGCAGGAGAATGGTGTGAACCCAGGACGCAGAGGCTGCAGTGAGCCGAGATTGCGCCACTGCACTCCAGCCTGTCGACAGAGCGAGACTCCATCTAAATAATAAAAAATAAAAAAATAAAAAGATATGAGCCTGGCATGGTGGCATGTCTCAAAAAACACTGAATGAATCAAAGCACACACCCAGGGCCACCTGGTCTGAGACACACAGATGTGTGCATTTGCATATCAACCCCCTAGTCATGGGTGAACGTGTATCTGCAATGAAGCAGTTCAGAGCAGAGACAGGAAAGAGACGATGGCGCCTCCCTGAAGAGGTCCCTGCTGTGGGCATCTATGGCTGAGCCCCTTAGGGAACTGTGAGAGATGTGGTCACAATGGGGCAAGAGAGCGAGTGGGGGCATCTACTTATTTTATTTCATTTCATTTCACTTCATATAATTTCATTTTTTGTGGCAAAGGTTTGCTCTTGTTGCCCAGGCTGGAGTGCAGTGGCACGATCTCAGCTCACTGTAACCTCCGCCTCCTAGCTACAACCAATTCTTCTGCCTCAGCCTCCCGAATATCTGGGATTACAGGTGTGCGCCATCATACCTGGCTAACTTTTTGTATTTTTAATAGAGATGGGGTTTCACCATGTTGGTCAGGCTGGTCTCGAACTCCTGACCTCGTGATCTGCCCGCGTTGGCCTCCCAAAGTGCTGGGATTACAGGTGTAAGCCACCGCGCCCAGCTGGCATCTACTTATTAACCAACCGCATCCCCCCTGTTTGAGGGGTGTTCTGGGGTATTGACTCCCTGGTACGTCCTGCCTACCCAGAGGGGGTTCTCGGTGGGTGTCTGTGTGCAGGTAGGTGCCTGCACACAGTAGGTGCTGCATGTCTCTGGGTGTCTGCACACAGTAGGCATGGCATGCAGGTGGGGCTCTGCACACAGTAGGCCTTGCATGCAATAAAGACGCTGCACACAGCAGGTGTTTGCATGAAGGAGAGGGGCTGTGGGCAGTAGGTTTGCACACCTTTAGAGAAAGACCCCAGGCAAAGAGACACAGGAAGCTGTTGGACTGTAGGAAATTGTCGGAAGCCAGCTACCAGGTGGCCAAGGGGACATAGCAGCATCTGTTACGCCCTTTGTGCACTTTGAACAGTGGTTCTCAGCCTTCAGGGTGCATTGGCAACCCCTTGGGTACCCCCCCTTTTGTTTTTAAAGTAGAGACAGGGTCTCCCTATGTTGCCCAGGCTGGTCTGGAACTCCTGGGCTCAAAGGATCCTCCTGCCTTGTCCTCCCAAAATGCTAGGATTACAGGCGTGAGCCACCATGCCCGGCCCCTGCGCACACTTTCAATGTAGTGGGTTGGATGTGGTGGCAGGGGACCCTAGACCGGGTCTGCTCTTTTCTGGGACACAGCGAAAGGAATGCAGAGGCTTCCTGAGCCATCACTCTTCCTTTCTTTCTCCAGGGACCCCTTCTCTCTGCAGACCACCGCCGAGAGGCGGGCCCTCAGAGCCCCAGAACTCCCTGCGGCTTTCCAGCTGGAGGCCTTGGCCCCTGTGATCTCCACCTCGTGGTCCCGGCAGTGCCCAGGCAGGGCTCCGGGGAGGCGAGGGAGGAACCAGGGTGGGTCTCCTTGCGGGAAGCAGAGAGTCACGGAGTCCTGCAGAGAGAGGCTCAGAGCGCTGCACGTCCCTTTCTCCAGCCCCCACCCCAGAGCCTGAAGCATGCTCCCCGGACATGTAGGTCACGCGACCCACAGCATTACAGATCCCCAGGGACCCAGGATGGCCCCCCAGAGACCCAGAACGCTCCATAGCCACACAGTGCGAAGGTCAAGGACCTCCTCCACAGGACGCTGGGCCAGGGAGACCGCAGGCACACGGGACAGCCATACCAGAGCCGCATCTGGAGAAGGGGTGGGGGGTTTCCTCTCGCCGCTCCTCCCTATTCTTTCCCTACATTGTTCCGTTCCGTGCTCCCAGTTCCCACCCCACCCCCTCCACCCGGACGCCGGCGGTTCCCAGGCCCCGGAGCCGGGGTGGAGTGGGGTGGGGTGGGGTAGAGTGAGGGGCCTCGTGAAGAGCGCTGCGGGCCAAGACCCTCTTGCGCATGTGGCGAGAGCGCACGAGTGTGGGAGCTTCGGCCAGAGCTCACATGCGTGCGCTTGGGGAAGTGTTTGGGCCGCTGTGTACACAGCAGGCACGCCATAAACGCCTCTTGAATGGCTCCGTGCTAGGGAAGGGAGGGAGGGCAGAGTTCAGGCCCTACAGAGAAGGAAGGGGAGGGGCGGAGGCCTGGCTTTGGGTTTGAATCTCCGCGGCTTACTAGTTCCAGCAGCTCAGCAAAAACGTGACTCAGTTTCCCCCGTCCATAAAAGGGAAAGCCGAATCGCCTTCCCACGTGTCGAGGTGAAACTAGACAGTGCACTAAGGCGCTTAGCAAAACGCGCTGCCTTGAGAACCCTTATTACGCCTTCCTTTCACCCCACCCTCTCGCCAGACACTCTGGGGGTGGAGAGGGGCGCTGACCCAGGCCCCAGACGCCCCTCCCGTCCTCCCTCCCTAGCAGGCAGGAGTCCCGGCTTTCCCGTTCCTTAAATTGGATAATTGGAGACAGAGGCGGGTGCTCGAGACGGAGAAATCCCCAAGTGGGCGAAAGGCAAGGGGCCTGTCCTCCTAGTTTCCCCGCACTGGGGGCCCCGACCCTCGCCAGCGCTCCCTCTGGTGCGCCCTGGGCGCGCAGTCTGTGCGCTCGGGAGCCCCCAGCGCCGGCCGTCGACCCCCTCCAGAGCCCGGCGGTGCCAGCCTCCCTCTGTTGCCCGCCAGGCGCGGTGTCTGCGGCCGCCCGGGCAGGAGGGGTGGGGGAGTCCGCGCTGGCGGCGGCTCCGGCGGCGTCTCCCTCCTCCAAGCCCCTGGCGGCGGGCGGCTGGGCCGAGGGCGGGGCGTCTGCACAGACCCTCCTTTTGTGAGCGGCGCCTTCCCCGGGCGGCCTGGCGCGCAGGGCTCGGGCACTGCGCCAGCGCCCGGAATAGCCTCCCTGCCCGGCCGCCCGCCCCACGCCCCGGCGGAGCCGCCTGACCTGCCCGGCCCGGCGCGGAGGAGCCTGGGGCCGCGGTGGCGCAGGAACCGGGTGCGTGCTGAGCGGCACGGGGCTGCAGCCGCTACTCTCCGCTGGGCAAGGCACTGGCCGCGTGCAGTCGGTCCTACTGTGCGCAGCCCCTCTCTTGCGTGCAGACGCCCGCTGTGTACAGATTTCCGACTTCGTGCAGGGCCTACTGTGCGCCGCACCTCTTCCATGCAAAGCCTACTGTGTGCAGAACCCCACTTGCCTGCAATGCCTACTGTGTGCAGCCCCTCTCCTGCGTACAAACGCCTGCTGTGTGTGACCCCTTTCTTGCATGCAAGGCCTGCTGTGTGCAGAGCCGTACCTACCTGCAGGGCCTCCCGGGTGCCGCCCCTCTCCTGGGTGCAGACGTCTCCTGTGTGCAGATCCCTGTCTTCGTGCTGGGCTGACTGTAGGCAGCACCTCTCTTCCATGCAAAGCCCACTATGTGCAGAGCGCCACTTGGCCGCAATGCCTGCTGTGTGCAGACACCCAGATACATACAAAACCGGTTGTGTGCAGGCATCCACCGACATGCAAACACTGCACCTGCACCCCTGCAAACACCCACTGTGCACAGGCACACACTGACAAACACTCATGTGAGGAACGCCCACACTTCCAAACAGCCTTGGCTTTTTTTTTTTTGCGGTGGAATCTCGCTCTGTTGCCCAGGCTGCGGTGCAGTGGCATGATCTCAACTCACTGCATCTGCCCCCTCCCAGGTTCAAGCAATTCTTCCGCCTCAGCCTCCCGAGTAGCTGGGATCACAGGTGCCTGCCACCACACCAGGCTAATGTTTTGTATTTTTAGTAGAGACGGGGTTTCACCATGTTGGCCAGGCTGGTCTCGAACTCCTGACCTCAGGTGATCCACCTGCCTCGGCCTCCCAAAGTGCTGAGATTACAGGCATGAGCCACCGTGCCCAGCTTAATTTTTGTTTTTTGTTTTTTGTTTTGTTTTGTTTTTTTGAGATGAAGTCTTGCTCTTGTCCCCCAGGCTGGGGTATAGTGGCGTGATCTCGGCTCACTGTAATCTCCAATTCGCAGGTTCAAGCAATTCTCCTGCCTCAGCCTCCTGAGTAGCTGGGATTACAGGCACCTGACACCACGCCCAGCTAATTTTTGTAGTTTTAGTAGAGACAGTGTTTCACCATGTTGGTCAGGCTGGTCTCGAACTCCTGACCTCAGGTGATCTGCCGGTCTCAGCTTCCCAAAGTGCTGGGATTACAGGCGTGTGAGCCATGGTGCCTGGCACAAACAGCCTTGTCCATGCAAGCACAGGCACCCACATGTGTCTAAGACCCTGCTGTGCACACCTGCACTCTGACCTGCACTGCGTGTAGCCACCAGGGAAATGCAAATATTTCTTTCTTTTTTTCTTTTTTTTGAGACGGAGTCTCTCTCTGTCACCAGGGTAGAGTGGTGCTGCATCTCGCTCACTGCAAGCTCCACCTCCCGGTCCACGCTCTATTCTCCTGCCCTCAGTTCCCCCGAGTAGTTGGGACTATAGGCTACCGGCCACCATGCCCCGCTAATTTTTTGTATTTTCAGTAGAGACGGGTTTCACCTCGTGTTAGCCAGGGATGGTCTCTGGACCTCCTAACCTCGTGGATCCTGCCTCGGCCTCCCAAAGTGCTGGGATTACAGGCATGAGCCACCGCACCCGACGGGAAATGCAAATATTTCTAAGCTCCAATGCTCACTCCACAGAATCCCAGGCGTGCGAATACCTGCGGTATGCAGAGATCATGAGGTGCCAGCACTGGAGCTACGGAAGCCTGAGCGTGCTGATTTGGGGTGGGAGTAGAGTGCAGGGAACTCATCTGCGTGCAGCCCCTTTCTCTGGGCCCTTTGTGTGCGCCTCAGTTTACCCCACCTGCGTAAGAGACTCCGCCCGGCTGAAGTCTCTTCCGGTTCTGACTTTGAAGGGCTCCACGGCTTTGGGGGGAAGGGGGCCGCATTCCCTCTCCCCTGTGTGCCTCTGGGTGGTGGATTCAGGCTAGCAGGGCTGGGGGCTGGGCCTCCAGGCCCTTCCTGGAAGCCCGGAAGGCAGGTGCAAGGGCAGGCAGTCTCCATGGGCAGGGCGCCAGACCTTGGCTTCCCTGAAACTGGGCACAGCAGCTGGGAGAGGTTTCCGGGCCCGCCTGGCCCCACCTGGCCCCCGGCACTTTCGGAAGATGGGCGGGGCAGGCAGACAATGCCAAGGACGGGCGAGGCCCAGCCTGCACAAGCGTCCCTGGTGAACCTATGCACACACACGAGTGTGCATGTATGTGTGTGCACACGTGCATGGGCCATGCTGATGTGAGTTCTGTACCCCACCTGCAAACGAATGTGCTTGTGAACACGTGCAAGGTCACCTGGGCACGTGAACTGTGCAGCACGGGCAATGGCCCGGGGAGTGGGGGGTAATTCACTCATAGCGACGACAGGACAGAGATGCTTGTCTGCTTTGCTCACTATGCGTCTCCAGCACCCCACAGCTGGTTGGCACTTGGTAAATATTTGCTGAGTGGACAAATGAGTGAATAAATGAACACATCATTTTGCAAATATGTACTGAATGTTTCTATTCTGCATACCAGGCATTTGCACATCTTCAAACAACAAAAAGATCCTGGGAACCAACATTCTAGACATCCACAGGGTGGAAGGAAGCCCACGCCTGCACACACCTGCGAGTACACACTCATGTCCAGGAGACACCTGAGTCCACTTTGATTTGTTCACCTCCAGAAGCCAGAGCCCGGTGCACACACACAGGCCCTCATGCAGAGACACACATTTTGTTTTTTCTTTTCTTTCTTTCTTTCTTTCTTTTTTTTTTTTAAGACAGAGCTTCGCTCTTGTTGCCCAGGTTGGAGTGCAATGGTGTGATCTTGGCTCACTGCAACCTCCGCCTCCTGGGTTCAAGCGATTCTCCTGCCTCAGCCTCCCAAGTAGCTGGGATTACAGGCATGTGCCACCATGCCCAGCTAATTTTGTATTTTTAGTAGAGATGGGGTTTCTCCATATTTGTCAGGCTGGTCTCGAACTCTCGACCTCAGGTGATCCGCCCGCCTCGGCCTCCCAAAGTGCTGGGATTACAGGCGTGAGCCATTGTGTCTGGCCTCTTTTATTTTCTTTCTTTCTTTCTTTTTTTTTTTTTTTTTTGCGATGGAGTCTTGCTCTGTCGCCCAGGCTGGAGTGCAGTGCTGCGATCTCGGTTCACTGCAACCTCTGCCTCCGGGTTCGAGTGATTCTCCCACCTCAGCCTCCCGAGTAGCTGGGATTACAGGTGTACACTACCACATCTGGCTAATTTTTGTATTTTTAGTAGAGACGGGGTTTCACCTTGTTGGTCAGGCTGGTCTTGAACTTCTGACCTCAAGTGATCTGCCCACCTTAGCCTCCCAAAGTGCTGGGATAACAGGCATCAGCCACTGCCCCCGGCCAGCATTTTGGACACACAAATTTCCCCTCTCTTCCCCTCAAGCCTCTACCTGTGCTACCCACCCCAGCCATCCCCTCCTGAGGTGTCCGTCCTTCCATGCCTGAAGGGGTTCATGGGAGTGTGAGGAGTTCTACACCCCACTTGTGATTTTCCACCATTTGAGTTCTCCTAGGGCTTAGACCATTGCCTGCAGGAAGCTCCAGAAACAGCCAGAGTTGGTGGGATTAGCATGGCACAGGTGGGGAGGTGATGCCCATATACCCTAAGAAACTATCCTTCCATTTCACAGCCGGAGAAACCGAGGCCCAGAGACGGGAGGGTCTTCCTGTTGAGCTAAGAAGAGAAAGAGAGAGATGATAAGAAACAGATGCCCTGACAGGGTCCCCTCAATCATCTCCTCTTGCAGCCAGAAACAGTAGGTTCCCACTGCCAGCAAGGGTGGGAACAGGAAGGTGGGGGACCCGGCTGGGAGGAGGAGGTGGGAGTGAGGCCCTGGGGGAAGGAAGAGCCTATGTCTTGGAGACAGACACAGAGGTGGGCGGTCCAGAGACACCCACCTCCTCAGACAGGCACGGGCCCTGGCAGCTGGTGACAGGAGACACAATCTGGGTCACATAGGCACTGTGTCCCTCCTGCCGCAGATCTTCCTCCCCAGCCTCTGATGGGGATTCTGGGGGCTCCTGGGGCCCCTGCATATGTTTTGGCATGAGTGTGCATACCTGTGTGTTTGTGTGTGTTGGGTGCACATGGATTTTATTTATTTTATTTTATTTTTATTTTTATTTTCTGAGACTGAGTCTTAGGTTCTGTCACCCAGGCTGGAGTGCAGTGGCACTATCTCAGCTCATTGCAACCTCCACCTCCAGGGTTCAAGCGATTCTCCTGCTTCAGCCTCCCGAGTACTTGGAACTACAGGTGCATACCAACATGGGCGGCTAATTTTTTTGTATTTTTAGTAGAGACGAGGTTTCACCACTCTGGTCAGGCTGATCTCGAACACCTGACCTCAAGTAATCTGCCCACCTCGGCCTCCCAAAGTGCTGGGATTACAGGCGTAGCCACCACGCCCGGCCTCACTGAGCACGTTTTGAAGGCAAGTGCCTTCCTCTGGACTGCTGAACTTTCTTTCTATGAACGGACCTCGGCTGACCTGTTCCCCTATGAATGGATGGGTATTTGAGTTCTTCCCAGTTTTTGGTGATGAGGACTAAAGCTGCTGTGTGCCTTTACCTCCTGGTCTCTATGTGGTCCTAAGTTGTTCATTTCTTTCAGATAGCACCAAGAGAAGTGAGGTTGCTGGGTCCCCCGTAACCTTATAGGGTAAATACTATTATTACAAGCGCTTTATTGATCCGGAGAATAGACGCTGCCAGGCCTCCTGTCTCTCGCTTTCACACAAAGGCACATACGGCAGACACGGACATCCATCACTCACCCATCACTCACTGCAGACCCTCCAGGACCCACGCAGAAACCCAGGGCTCCCCCACGGCGCACGCAGCACCCAGGTTGCCCGCCCTCCACCCAGGGCCGCGTCACGCCCGACACCCCCGGAACAGACGCCTATGAGGCCTGCAGCTCCAGACGGGCTGCAGACACACAGCGATTTGTTCATCTTTCCAGCCACCCCGTCTGGTCCTGACAGTAATTAGCTCCCAGACTGGTGGGGAGACGGTGAACAGGCTGAGAGTCATCGCCGCGGCTCCACGCCCACAGGCCACGGGCACCGGGAGAGAGGGTGAATGAGTGTGTGTGTGTGAGTGTGTGTGTGTCCAGAATCTGTACTCTCCAGCCAGGGCTCCCCATCCTCCTGCAAAGGGCCAGCGCCGTGCACGGGTACCAACCGCGCCTTCCACGCGGGATCGTGCATACGCATACCCACTGTGCCTTCCACGCGGGATCGTGCACATGTATGCCTACCGTGCATTTCACGCGGGATCGTGCACACGCATGTCCACCGTGCCTTCCACGCGGGATCGCGCACACGCATATCCACGAACTCCTGCAGACTTACAACCACCAGGCCTGCCCACGCATCCCTGCAGACCCAGTGTGGACGCCTGCTTGTCGGCGCCCTGCGCATCCCGCGTGAGTGGAGTGTGCACGCGTGGGGGGGCGGGTGAGTGCGGGGCAAGCGCACGCGCACTAGGCTCGCGGACGGTGGAGAGAGACCGTGCGCGTTCCCGGAGCTGGCGCAGGGGTGGGGTCAGCAGCTCGGGAGAACGCCCCGCCCCCCTACCGCCTGCCCGGAAGACCCACGGCGGCGGGCGCTGGCGTCACGGGTTTCCACTGGGGCCCTGGCGCGGGGGCCGGGATTCCCTGGCGCAGGAACGCCCGTGACGGCGGCGCCTGCCTGCGTCGGCCGCGCTGGGAGGTTCGGGCTTAGGGATGACATCAGCCGCTGCGTTTCTGGAGCTGGCCCGGGCGGGACTGGGACTTGGAGAAAGAACAGTGACACCCACTTTCGTTGACTGCCAACCTATGCAGAGAGCTTAGTGCGTGTCCGCCCGTGGGCTGAGCGCTGTGGTACGAGTGCCGTTAATGTCCCCATTGCACAGATGGGGAAACTGAGGCCGGCGCACTGCCCGCCCCGCCGGGCCCCCAGAGTGAGGGCCCGGGGCTGGGAGCAACCTTTTCCCATCGCCCTCTGCAGTGTAGACTCCTACCAGCTCGTCTCCCTCTCTCTCCTGCACAAGCCGGCTCAGAGAGGGCCTGCGGGTGTCCTGGCGCCACCCAGCAAGTTGGGCGCTGCAGCCAGCTCTGTCCACACAGTTGGTCTCTGCCCAGCTTTGGTCCCTGCGGTGGCCAGGGGCGGTGCCTGAGCCAGGGCGCCCGGGCTGCCCGGTGGGGTGTGCCCAGCCGCTGCCTTCCTGCTGACGCCGGGGCGAAGGGATCTAAATATAGCCTGGGAGGAGGCAAGGGCTATTTTTAGCGCGAGTGGCTCGGGCCCTCCCAGGTCCCGGGTCAGGAGCCCTTTGGTGCAGGATTTTGGGGAGGGGCGAGGGCGACGGGGAGCCCCTTTCCAGGGACCCCACACCCGCGTGGGCCTGCCCCTCTACCCACAGCTGGCCCTGGAAGACTCTAGGGGAGGAAGGGCTATAGAAGGAGGGCGGGGTTGGGGGGGCTGCTGTATGGGGGTGGAGGGGTTGTCGCAGGTCACCTTTCCTAAACCCCACCTCCTCTCTAGCTGCCGACCCGCCCTGGCCTTTTGTTGGGCTGAGAGACTGCTTTCTATTTTGGGAAGGTGTTGGAATAATTTCCCTGGCTATTTTTAGCCGGTTCGGGGATTCCTCCACCCAGGCTGGCCGCCCTGCCTCTCCTTCTTCTCCTCCTTGTCCTCTTCCTCCTCCCCACTGACCCAAGGCTGGCCTGCTTCATGGAGGGCAGTCAGGGACACACAGTCCCTGAGCCAGGCCCAGAATGGGGAGACCCCTATATTTCCTGGTTGGGGGAGGGAAGGGAATTCTGAAGGGCGTTCCCACGTTCCAGGTGAGCAGGACTTTCAGACCTCCAGGAATCCATGACATCACGTATCTGAATTCTGTCTCTAGGGCAGGGTGGGGCGACTCAGCAACCTCCGACCTTTCACCTCCTTTCAGGGTTGTCACGCGAGAGTGGCCTGCTGAGAACAGACCTTGACTCCCACATCCTTAGGCTAGGAGCTCCCACGTTCCCAAGAGGAAGATCGGTGTGATGAGGGTAAACTGAGGCACAGAGGAGCCATTCGGATGGGACACATCTTGCGCTCATTCCCTGATGGTTTCATTTCCTTCCACATTCTACCTTTGTTTTTAAATTTTTTTAACATTTTTAAATTTTAAAATTTTATTTATTTATTTATTTATTTATTTATTTATTTTTGAGATGTAGTCTCACTCTGTCGCCCAGGCTGGAGTGCAGTGGCGGGATCTCGGCTCACTGCAAGCTCCGCCTCCCGGGTTCACGCCATTCTCCTGCTTCAGCCTCCCGACTAGCTGGGACTACAGGCGCCCGCCACCACACCCAGCTAATTTTTTGTATTTTTAGTAGAGACGGGGTTTCACAGTGTTAGCCAGGATGGTCTCGATCTCCTGACCTCGTGATTCGCCTGCCTCGGCCTCCCAAAGTGCTGAGATTACAGGCAATTTTTAAATTTTTATTTATATTTATTTATTATTATTATTTTTTTGAGATGAGTCTCGCTCTGTCGCCCAGGCTGGAAGTGTATACAGTGATGCAATCTCAGCTCACTGAAACCTCCGCCTCCCGGATTCAAGCAATCCTCCTGCCTCAGCCTCATGAGTAGCTGAGATTACAGGCATGCAGCACTACGCCTGGCTAATTTTTGTATTTGTAGTATAGACAGGTTTCAGTGTGTTGGACAGGCTGGTCTCGAACTCCTGACCTCAGGTGATCCGCCTGCCTTGCCTTCCAGAGTGCTAGGATTACAGGCGTTTGAGTCCCCGCACCTGGCTTTTTTTGTTTGTTTGGTTTTTTCTTTTGAGACAGAATTTCGCTCTTTTGCCCAGGCTGGAGTGAAGTGATCTCAGCTCTCTGCAACCTCCGTTCCCCACACCCTGGGTTCAGGTGATTCTCCTGCTTCAGCCTCCTGAGTAGCTGGGATTACAGGCGCCCGCCACCATGCCTAGCTAAGTTTTGTATTTTTAGTAGAGACGGGGTTTCACCATTTTGGCCAGGCTGGTCTTGAACTCCTGACCTCAGGTGATCCACCTGCCTCTCCTCCCAGAGTGATAGGATTACATGCGTGAGCCACTGTGCCTGCCTTTTTTTTTTTTTTTTGAGACAGGGTCTCACTGTGTTGCTCAGGCTGGAGTGCAGCAGTGCTATCATAGCTTATGGCAGCCTCGACCTCCTGGGCTCAAGCGATCCCCGCAACTCAGCCTCCTGAGTAGTGGGGACTATATAGGTGTGTACCACTACAACTGGCTAATTTTTGAAAACTTTTAGTAAGAGATAGGGTCTCACTGTGTTGCCCAGGCTGGTCTTGAACTCCTGGGCTCAAGTGATCCTTCCACCTTGGCCTCCCAAAGTGCTGGGATTCCAGGCATGAGCCACCGGGACCAGCCCTCATTCTGCCCTTTAACAGCTAAGCAACCTTGGGGCAATTACTTCACCTGTCTGTGCCTCTTTCAGGGAAGGGGGTGACAGTCACATGGACTAATGACAAATAGGTGAGTGAATATATGACAGGTCTTAGAACAAGCTCCTGGCAGAATGGAGCTGAGGGTCCTCGAAAGAACATTGGGATATGCCTGGCTATAGCAGAGAGGAACATCACGGGTGCTGGCTGGCTCCACATTTTTTTTTTTTTTTTTGAGACGGAGTCTTGCTCCGTCACCCAGGCTGGAGTGCAGGGGCGCAATCTCGGCTCACTGCAAGCTCTGCCTCCTGGGTTCACGCCATTCTCCTGCTTCAGCCTCCCGAGTAACTGGGACAGGCGCCTGCCACCATGCCCGGCTAATTTTTTTTTTTTTAGTAGAGTCAGGGTTTCACCGTGTTAGCCAGGATGTCTCGATCTCCTGACCTCGTGATCTGCCCGCCTCGGCCTCCCAAAGTGCTGGGATTACAGGCGTGAGCCACCGTGCCCAGCCCTGGCTCCACATTTTGAGAGGACCCACCCCCTTACTTCTCCCAGTCCATGAGGCTGGCGAGAGTGATCCCCGTGTTTCAGATCAGGACACTGAAACCCTGGGATAATTTCCCAGGCCCAGGGTCTCATGACAGGTGACACACGGGAGGCCAGCACAGTCCCCTGGCTCCCAGGCCATATTCCACAGCTGCTCTGCATTCTTTCCCCGGCGCCCTCACTCATGCAGCAAGCATTTGTGGGTACTGTATGAGTTTCCTCCCACTGCTGTAACAAATCACTGCAAACCCAGTGTCTGAAAACAACACAGAGTTATTATCTGACAAGCCTGGAGGCCAGGAGTCCAAAATCAGTCTCACTGGGCTACAAATCAAGCTGTGGGCAGGGCTGGGCCCTCCTGGAGGATCCAGGGGAGAACCTGGTTTCCACCTTTCCCAGCATTTAGAGGTACCTGCTTCCCTCAGCTTGGGGCCCCTTCCTCCACCTTCACGGCTGGCAGTGTGGCCTCTTCCAGTCTCTGACTCTCACCCTCCACCTCCTCTTATTTATTATTATTATTATTTTAGTGGAGTTTTGCTCTTTTTGCCCAGGCTGGAGTGCAATGGCGCCATCTCGGCTCACTGCAACTTTGCCTCCCCAGCTCAAGTGATTCTCCTGCCTCAGCCTCCTGAGTAGCTGGGATTACAGGCACGCACCACCACGCCCATCTAATTTTGTATGTTTAGTAGAGACGGGGTTTCTCCATATTGGTCGGGCTGGTCTTGAACTCCTGATCTCAGGTGATCTGCCCCGCCCTGGCCTCCCAAAGTGCTGGGATTAGAGGCGTGAGCCACTGCACCTCGCTGTTTTTTTCTTTTTTTTTAAGAAAAATGTTTTCATTGTGCAAGTTATTATTATTATTATTTTTTAAAGAGATAGGGTCTTGCTCTGTAGCCCAGGCTGGAGTGCAGTGATGCAATCATAGCTCACTGAAGCTGCAAACTCCTGGGCTCAAGGAATCCTCCCACCTCAGCCTCCCGAGTAGCTGGGAGCACAGGCACTCACCACCACGTCTGGCTAATTTTTTAAAATTACTTTTTGTAGAGTAGGGGTCTTGCTATGTTCCCCAGACTGGTCTCCAAACCCTGGGCTCAAGTGATCCTCATGTCTTGGCCTCCCAAAGTGCTGGGATTACAGGCGTGAGCCACGGCACCTGGCCCGCATGTTGATTTTCTGTGAGTATATTGCTTCTCTCCAAGGGCAGATGGCCTGACTGGGATAAGACCCATGAACGGATAGTAAATGTGGGTTAGGCATTTGGCAGGAAATGCTTGTGGAATTCAGGAGACGACTGTCATTGATCTGTCCTTTATGCCAGCTGGATATCGAGTACATTGCAGAATCTTAAGACCATCAGCCAGTTTTATTTATTGGATGCTTATTAAGTACGTAATGCCTATTTAATATTTTCACAGCCACCTTAATGCTAATAATCATCCTCACCTTACAGACGAGGAAACTGACGCGGCATCAGGACGTGTTGAAAGTTCCAGGCCGGGCTCGGTGGCTCAC
Organism: Papio anubis; assembly: GCF_008728515.1. Taxonomy (NCBI): domain Eukaryota; kingdom Metazoa; phylum Chordata; class Mammalia; order Primates; family Cercopithecidae; genus Papio; species Papio anubis. The sequence goes on along the minus strand of NC_044995.1, from coordinate 49,100,663 downwards.
GCCTGTAATCCCAGCACTTTGGGAGGCTGAGGCGGGCGCATCACCTGAAGTAGGGAGTTTGAGAACAGCCTGACCAACATAGAGAAACCCCATTCTACTAAAAATACAAAAAATCAGCCGGGCGTGGTGGTGCATGCCTGTAATCCCAGTTACTTGGGAGGCTGAGGCAGGAGAATTGCTCGAACCCAGGAGGCAGAGGTTGCGGTGAGTCAAGATCTCGCCATTGCACTCTGGCCTGGGCAACCAGAGCGATATTCCATCTCAAAAAAAAAAAAAAAAGAAAGAAAGAAAGAAAGTCACTCAGCCAAGTTGGTGGCAGAAGCTACTTAGCCGGTTCTGTTTCCATTTGGCCTTGCTGCTGCCTCTGGCTTGAGTGCTTTCAAGGTCGTGCAGGCTCACTCCTGAGCCATCCCCTTGTCCTGGTCCTCCAGCAACCGTCTTGGGAAGTCAGTGGGCTCCACAATCCTGAGTCCAAGCTCCGTGCAGCCTCACCCTCAGGTGTCTTCTGCAAACAAAGAACCTCCCAGAGCCCACGGAGGGAACGTTTCGTGCGTACTGAGCGTAGTCAGTCATCTCTTTAGCCGAGACATGGAGGCGTCAGATCGAGCCATCCTGCTAACACGGTGAAACCCCGCCCTGGCCTAAAAATACAAATTACCGGTGCGGGTGGCATTTGCAGTCCCAGTTACTGAGTTGAGGAGAATTTACGAACCGGGAGTACGGGAGTCGCGGGTTACGGAGATCCGCCACTGCAGTCCAGAAGCCGGCGCAACAGAGTGGGAGACTCGTCTCAAAAAGGTGTGCTGGCCAGGAAAGAGACCAGACGTGAACCGCACTTCCTCCCTCCCTCCGCTCCAGATGGCTGCACCAGAGGTGGTGGGGAGGAGGCTGCCAGATAGACAACAGGAGCGTTGGAAAAGGGCGGCTTCCACCACTTCCTCCCACTGTGGGGATGTGCCTGGGAGAGCAGCTCCATGACCCAAGGATGGGACTTTGGCTTTCTTTTATCCCCAAGCCAGCCCGTGACATGCCTTCTGCTCGATGGCTGTCTACAGCTCTGACCCTGCCCCTGTAGTTTTGCCCAGATTGTCTGTCCCATGAAACTTTCAGACTCCAGCCTGAGAATTCCTCCTTTCTTCTTCTTCTTTTTTTTTTTTTTGAGACAGTCTCGCTCTGTCGCTTAGGCTGGAGTGCAGTGGTGCGATCTCGGCTCACTGCAAGCTCCGCCTCCCGGGTTCATGCCATTCTCCTGCCTCAGCCTCCTGAGTAGCTGGGACTACAAGCGCCCGCCACCACGCCCGGCTAATTTTTGTGTTTTTAGTAGAGACATGGTTTCACCTTTTGTTAGCCAGGATGGTCTTGATCTCCTGACCTCCTGATCCGCCCGCCTCGGCCTCCCAAAGTGCTGGGATTACAGGCGTGAGCCACCGCACCTGGCCTTTTTTTTTTTTTTTTGAGACAGAGTCTGGCTCTATCGCCCAGGCTGGAATGCAGGGACGCGATCTCAGCTCACTGCAACCTCCACCTTCTGGGTTCAAGCAATTCTCCTGCCTCAGCCTCCCGAGTAGCTGGGATTACAGGCACATGCAAGCACGCCAGGCTAATTTTTTGTATTTTTAGTAGAGACGGGGTTTCACCGTGTTAGCCAGGATGGTCTCGATCTCCTGACCTCATGATCCGCCTGCCTCGCCTCCCAAAGTGCTGATGACAGGCGGAGCCCTGGGTGCCCGGCCTAAAACGCTTTCAACCTTGGCTTCTTGAGTTCTCCCAGAGGATAAGCATGCTGGGCGGTGAAAGAGTGGCACATTCTTAGGGCAGGCTCACCCGTGAGACCCTACATCACTCTTTCCACTGTGAACCCTCTGGTGGCTGCTACGAGTCAGCCACAAGTGCACTACAGAAAGCGCTGAACCCGATGTGGCCACCCGGGGGAGCCCCCAGCCCAGAGACTTTGCTGTGCCTTCCCAGGCCCCTGGTGGGATTTTTTCTCTTTTCTTTGGATCCCTGGCGGGAGTCGGGGGAGTATGGGAGGGTGCGGAATAAACCCTGAGTCTGCCTCATTGGCTGCCTGGGCTCCAGAGCCCTGCCCGTTGCTTGTGGAGGACTTTCTGGGAATCACGTGGATGGGCCAGAAGGGCTGGGAACGGGAGAGCAGGCAAGGATTCTGAAAGAGGGAAGATCTCAGCGGGAGGGATTTGGGGCTGACAGTGGGTCAGAGACAGAAGTCCAGATGACAGGTTTAAAGTCTCTGCCTATGGCTGGGTGCAGTGGCTCATGCGTGTAAGCCTAGCGCTTTGGCAGGCCAAGGTGAGTGGATCACTTGAGGTTAGGAGTTTGAGACCAGCCTGGCCAACGTGGTCTCAACTAAAATACAAAATACTAAAATTACAAAAATTAGTCTCTACTAAAAATACAAAAATTAGTCAGGGGTGGCAGTGCGCCACTAACCGGAAAGCATTTCTCAGGAGGCTGAGGCAGGAGACTCACTTGAACCCAGGAGGCAGAGGTTGCAGCGAGCCGAGATTGCACCACTGCACTCCAGCCTGGTCAACCGAGTGAGATTCTGTCTCAAAAAAATAAAAAATAATAAAAAAAAGTCTTTGTTTAGATAAGATGCTTTTAAATGGCTCTTTTACCCTTTCTTTAGTACGAAAACAAACTTTCTCATTTTTATAAACAAAATACGTGCCACGTGGACGCTGGCTGTTGGCACTCACTGTCCTTCCCTTGCTTGACGTCAACTGGAAGATAAAGTGTCGCCTCCGGCCCTTCCCACAACCGAAGAGAAGGCACAACGCCGAATGCATCTCCTTGGATTTGGGAGGCAATGTTTGCTTAATGTGGGTGTGCTTCTCCGGCCTGGTTGGGGGGGCCATCGTGCCCTCCCTGTATCAATCTGCGCTCTGTGGCATCTGTGGCGTGGACCCTTCTTTGCTTTGCAGAGGCAGGATGTCTGCATACTGCATTGTACCCAGCCCAGTCCAGAGTTTACAGTCGAGGTCACCCTTGGAGGTCTGTGTTCTGTGGGTTTTACCCAATGCGTGAGGTTACATATCCACCATGACAGCGTCACATAGAGTAGTTTCACTGCCCCCCAAATCCTCTGTGCTCCACCTATTCATCCTTAACCCCACTTCCTTCAACCTGGGTAAGCACCGATTTTTTTTTTTTCTTTTTTAGACGGAGTCTCGTTCTGTCGCCCAGGCTGCAACCTCCGCCTCCCAGGTTCAAGCGATTCTCCTGCCTCAGCCTCCCGAGTAGTTGGGATTACAGGCATGCACCATCACGTCCGGCTAATTCTGTATTTTTAGTAGAGACGGGGTTTCACCATGTTGGTCAGGCTGGTCTCGAACTCCCAACCTCAGGTGATCCGCCCTCCTCGGCCTCCCAAAGTGCTGGGATGACAGGTATGAGCCACTGCACCCGGCTCACCACTGATCTTTTTACTCATGTATAGCTTTGCCTTTTGCAGAATCTTTGCCAGTTGGAATCGTAGTGTGGAGGCTGTTTCACTTGTTTCCTGGTGTATTCCAGCTTCCAGGGGCTGCTTGTACAGCTCTGCTTCGCATCCCTCTAGCCTCTTTTGTTTCCGTTGTTATGTCTCCTTCTCTGACTGACCTTCCTGCCACCCTCTTACAAGGACCCTGTGATGACATTGGGCCTACCTGGATAATCCAGACAAGATCTTTGATTTTTTTTTTTTTTTTTTTTTTTGAGACAGGGGCTCGCTCTGTCGTCAGGCTGGAGTGCAGTGGCTCGATCTCGGCTCACTGCAACCTCCGCCTCCCAGGTTCAAGCGATTCTCCTGCCTCAGCCTCCTGAGTAGTTGGGATTACAGGCGCCCACCACCATACCCGGCTAATTTTTGTATTTTTAGTAGAGATGGGGTTTCACCATGTTGGCCAGGCTGGTCTCAAACTCCTGACCTCAGGTGATCCACCCACCTCGGCCTCCCAAAGTGCTGGAATTGCAGGCGTGAGCCACTGCGCGGGCCAATCCAGGTAAGACTTTTTTTTTGAGATGGAGTCTCCCTCTGTCACCCAGGCTGGAATGCAATGGCGCGATCTCAGCTCACTGCAACCTCTGCCTCCCAGGTTCAGGTGATTTTCCTGCCTCAGCAGGCATGCGCCACCACGCCCGGCTAATTTTTGTATTTTTAGTAGAGACGGGGTTTCGCCATGTTGGTCAGGTTGGTCTCGAACTCCTGACCTCAGGTGATCCACCCACCTTGGCCTCCCAAAGTGCTGGGATTACAGGTGTGAGCCACCGCGCCCAGGCAATCCAGACAAGATGTTTAATGTAGTCACATCTGCCAAGTCCCTTTTATCTCGTGTAAGGTATTCACAGGTTCTGGGATTAGGACACAGGTATCTTTGGGGGCTGTTACTCTTCTGACCACACAGCCTGTGTACAAGGTTTGCCTGTTCTAGGATTTCACGTGAATGAAATCACACCGCCTGCCCTCCTGTGGAAGGCTTAGTTCACTCAGGGTAAAGTTCCTGTGAGTCATCCACGATGGCACTTAGCAGTTTGTTCCTTTTTCTCGCTGAGTGCTATTCCGTGGTATGAATGGATCACAGTTTGTTTATCCACTCACCTGCTGCCGAATGCCTGAAATGTTTCCCGTTTTTTTTTGTTTTTTTTTAGACAGAGTCTTGCTCTGTTGCCCAGGCTGGAGTTCAGTGGCGCGATCTCGGTTCACTGCAAGCTCCGCCTCCCGGGTTCACGCCATTTTCCTGCCTCAGCACCCCGTGTAGCTGGGACTACAGGCGCCCGCCACCACGCCCGGCTAATTTTTTCTATTTTTAGTAGAGATGGGTTTCACCCTGTTAGCCAGGATGGTCTCGATCTCCTGACCTCGCGATCCGCCCGACTTGACCTGCCAAAGTGCTGGGAGTGCAGTGGTGCCATCTCGCTCACTGCAACCTCTGCCTCCCGGGTTCAAGTGATTCTCCTGCCTCAGCCTCCTGAGTAGCTGAGATTACAGGCATGGGCCACCATGCCTGGCTAATTTTATATTTTTAGTAGAGACAGGGTTTCACCATGTTGGTCAGGCTGGTCTCGAACTCCCAACCTCAGGTGATCCGCCCACCTCAGCCTCCCAAAGTGCTGGGATTCCAGGTGGAACCACCGTACCCGGCCAATTCTCCAGAACTTTTTCCTCTTCCCAAACTAAAACTCCGTCCCCATGAAACACTCACTCCCCATCCGCCTCCCCAGCCCCTGGCACTCACCCTTTTACTTTCTGTCTCTGCGAATCTGACGACTCTGGGGACCTCATATAAGGGTAAGTTTTTAAGATTTTAAATTATTATTATTTCTTTTTTAAAAATATGAAATGCTTCATGTCATCCTTACGCAGGGGCAATAATAATCTTTGTATCCTTCCAACTTTTTGAATACGTGCTGCTGAAGTGAGCACGTTATAAGGGGAAGATTTTTTTTTGAGATGGAGTTTTTCTCTTGTTGCAATGGTGTGATCTCAGCTCACTGTAATCTCTGCCTCCTGGGTTCAAGCGATTCTCCCGCTTCTGCCTCCCAAGTAGCTGGGATTACAGGCATGCATCACCACATCCGGCTAATTCTGTACTTCTAGTAGAGACGGGGTTTCTCCACGTTGGTCAGGCTGGTCTTGAACTCCTGACCTCAGGTGATCCACCCACCTTGGCCTCCCAAAGTGCTGGGATTACAGAAGTGAGCCACCGTACCCGGCCAGCTAAGGCTGTACATGTTTAATGACTTCAATGTGTTGTGACTTTTTTTTCTGTCCTAAGAGCTTAAGCAAACCCCTTCTGCAATATCTGAGAAAGATTTTGGTGGGTGTATGAGACAGGGCCAACTTCATGGGTGTGCGACTTGTGAGTCACCCAGGGCCCCATGATCGGAAGGGCCCTGTGGTTGGAAGGGCCCCACACTTGGTTTAATGCTGTCATCGTCTTGACATTCTTAAACACTTTTGAAAAAGGGCTCCGTGTTTTCATTTTCTACTGAGCCCTGCAAATTTTGTGGCCGGTCCTGGGATGAGACCCTCTGATGCTCCCCTGCAGAGCCTCTCGACCTCACGCACTCGCCGGCTAGCTCTCGACAGGTGTTGACGGATGTCACTCAGGTGTGAGCTCTGCACCTGAGCTCCCCTCTGCACACAGGCAGCCACAACCAGGCAGTGCAGAGGTGAGCCTGTGGCCAGTGAGGAGACAGCGAGTCAACCTCCTCCCGCCTACTGGGCCCTGAGACTCCGCCTCCGTGAGCTTGTGGGAACAAGGGCGCCTGTATTAACCCAAGGCTGAGGTAGTGACACACCCTCCTATGGGCCTGCTGTCGCTCCCTGCTTCATTATCCTGGTCCCACCCTCTCCTACGGAGGATCAGACCGGACTCCCCCAGAAAACAAGAGCACATGAACCTTCTGTCTCAGGCTCTGGCCTCTGGGGAACCCAAGCTGTGGTTGGCTGAACAGCGGCCCCCAAAGATGTCCTTGTTCTAATTCTCGGAACATGGGGGTGTGTCACCTTCCACGGCAACAGAGTCTCTGCAGGTGCGATTGAGTGAAGGACTCTGAGATGGGAGAGCAGCCTGGATGATCTGGGGCACCCAGTGTCCTCACAGGGTCCCTCATAAGAGAGACTGGAAGAGGTTGTGCTCCTGGCCGTGAAGGTGGAGGAAGGGGCCCTGCACCAAGGGATGTGAGCCCCTCCACGCCAGGAAAGACGAGGAACTGGATTCTTTTTTTTTTTTTTCTGAGACGGAGTCTCGCTGTGTCGCCCAGGCTGGAGTGCAGTGGCGCGATCTCGGCTCACTGCAAGCTCCGCCTCCCGGGTTCATGCCATTCTCCTGCCTCAGCCTCCCGAGTAGCTGGGACTATAGGCGTCTGTCACCTCGCCCGGCTAGTTTTTTGTATTTTTAGTAGAGACGGGGTTTCATCGTGTTAGCCAGGATGGTCTCAATCTCCTGACCTCGTGATCCACCCGCCTCAGCCTCCCAAAGTGCTGGGATTACAGGCATGAGCCACCGCGCCTGGCTCTTTTTTTTTTTTTTTTAATTTAATATAACTTAATTTTAAGTCTGGGATACATGTGCAGTTCTAAATGATAGTCTAGGCGAAAATATTTGCAACACGTATAACAGATCAGAATTAACAAGCCTGCAGGTTTGCTACATAGGTAAACATGTGCCATGGTAGTTTGCTGCACCTACCAACCCGTCACCTAGGTATTAAGCCCCATGTATTGCCGGGCACAGTGGCTCATGCCTGTAATCCCAGCACTTTGGGAGGCCGAGGCGGGTGCCTTGCTTGAGGTCAGGAGTTCCAGACCAGCCTGACCCAAACGGTGAACTCCCATCTCTACTAAAAATACAAAAATTAGCCAGGAGTGGTGGGCGCCTGGAATCCCAGCTACTCAGGAGGCTGAGGCAGGAGAATCTCTTGAACCTGGGAGGCGGAAGTTGCGGTGAGCTGAGATTGCGCCATTGCACTCCAGCCTGGACAACACAGCAAGACTCCGTCTCAAACAAACAAAAAGCCCCCACATGCGCCAGCTCTTCATCCTGGAGCTCTCCCTCTCCCTCCCCCTCACCTCACTGCCGGACAACCCCAGTGTGTGTTGTTCCCCTCCCTGTGTACATGTGTACTCCGTGTTCAGCTTCCACTTACAAGTGAGAACATGCGGTGTTTGATTTTCTGTTCCTGTGTTAGTTTGCTGAGGATAACGGCTTCCAGCTCCATCCACGTCCCTGCAAAGGACATGATCCCATTCCTTTTTATGGCTGTGTAGTATTCCATGCTGTATATGTACAACTTTTTTTTTTTTTGAGACATAGTCTAGTCTCACTCTGTCGCCCAGGCTGGAGTGCAGTGGCTGGATCTCTGCTCACTGCAAGCTCCGCCTCCCGGGTTCACACCATTCTCCTGCCTCAGCCTCCGGAGTAGCTGGGACTACAGGCGCCTGCCATCACGCCCGGCTAATTTTTTGTATTTGCAGTAGAGACAGGGTTTTGCCATGTTCGCCAGGATGGTCTCGATCTCCTGACATCGTGATCCACCCTCCTCGGCCTCCCAAAGTGCTGGGATTACAGGCGTGAGCCACTGCGCCCCGCCCAACTTTTTTTTGAGATAGAGTTTCACTCTGTCACCCAGGCTGGAGTGCAGTGACTCGATCTCAGCTAACTGAAACCTCCGCCTCTCAGGTTCATGCGATACTCTTGCCTCAGCCTCCCAAGCAGCTGGGACTACAGGCGTGCGTCATCTCATGCAGCTAATTTTTGTATTTTTAGTAGAGACAGGGTTTTGCCACGTTAGCCAGGCTGATCTCGAACTCCTGACCTCAGATAATCTGCCTGCCTTGGCCTCCCAAAGTGCTGGGATGAACAGGCATGCACCACTCTGCCCAGCCAGGATATATCATTTTAAATCTTAGTTTGTGGAACAGTTTTCTAACTAAACATGTCACAAAACCTAGAGAATCTAGAAAGGAACATGTTGATCGGTTTTGGGTGCCAGAGATAAAAACCTAAATGATAGTCTAGGAGAAAATATTTGCAACACCTATAACAGATCAGAATTAACAAGCCTGTGTAAAAGGTGTCTTTACTCCAAAGGAAATAGGCAAGTGATTTAATTAGGAAATAAACAGGTCAGGTGCAGTGGCTCATGCCTGTAATCCCGGCACTTTAGGAGGCCAAGATAGGAGGATCAGTTGAGCCCAGGAGTTGGAGACCAGCCTGGGCAACACAGTGAGAACCCATCTTTAAAATTTTTTAAAAAATTAGCTGAGCGTGGTGGTGCTTCCCTGTAGTCCCAGCTACTTGGGAGACTGACGTGGGAGGATTGCTTGAATTTAGGAGATCAAGGCTGCAGTGAGCTATGATAATGCCACTGGACTCCAGCCCGGGTGACAGAGTCAGCAGACCCTGTCTCAAGAAAAAAAAAAAAAAAAAAAGGAAACAAAAAGTATGAATAGGCATTTTACATATGAGGAAATACGAATGTCTTACAATTCTAGGGACAGGTACACACACATATGCTCAAATGCACACACACATACAAGTGTGTGTACAGAAATTAACATGCAAGTTGGGTGCGGTGGCTCATGCCTGTAATCGCAGCACTTTGGGAGGCTGAGGCAGACAGATCACCTGAGGTCGGGAGTTCAAGGCCGGCCTGACCAACATGGCGAAATTCTGTCTCTACTAAAAATACAAAATTAGCTGGGTGTGGTGGTGCATGCCTGTAATCCCAGTTACTCAGGAGGCTGAGGCAGGAGAATCGCTTGAACCCGGGAGGTGGAGGTTGCAGTGAGCCGAGAACACACTACTGCACTCCAGCCTGGGTGGCAAGAACAAAACTCTGTCTCAAAAAAAAAAAAAAAAAAAGAAATAAACATGTTCGTAAGACACTTTAATGAAAGATGGTGTGTAAAAGTAGCAAAACTCAGAAATAATCTAAATGTCCAACAGTAGTATATAATTTTTTTTTTTTTTTTGATATGGAGTCTCGCTCTGTTGCCCAGGCTGGAGTGCAATGGCATGATCTCGGCTCACTGCACGCTCTGCCTCCCAAGTTCAAATGATTTGCCTGCCTCAGCCTCCTGAGTAACTGGGATTACAGGCGCCTGCCACCATGGCAGGCTAATTTTTTTTTTTTTTTTTTTTTTTTGGTATTTTTAGTAGAGACAGGGTTTCACCATTTTGGCCAGGCTGGCCTTGAACTCCTGCCCTCAGGTGATCCTCCCGCCTCGGCCTCCTAAAGTGCTGGGATTTCAGTCGTGAGCCATAGCATACAGCTAAGCATGTAAATTAAATTACTCTGGAGTTGTTAAAATGCACTGTTTTAAAAATTATTATTTTTATATCTTTTTTGTTTTCTTTCATAAAAATGCACTGACTTGGCCGGGCGCGGTGGCTCAAGCCTGCAATCCCAGCACTTTGGGAGGCCGAGACGGGTGGATCACGAGGTCAGGAGATCGAGACCATCCTGGTTAACACAGTGAAACCCCATCTCTACTAAAAATACAAAAAACTAGCCGGGCGAGGTGGTGGGCGCCTGTAGTCCCAGCTACTCGGGAGGCTGAGGCAGGAGAATGGTGTGAACCCGGGAGGCGGGGCTTGCAGTGAGCCGAGATCGCGCCACTGCACTCCAGCCTGGGCGACAGAGCCAGACTCCGTCTCAAAAACAAAAAACAAAAACAAACAAACAAACAAAAAACAAATGGCAAATAGCAAGTGTTGGTATGAAGCAGTGCCGATCTCCATGACAGAAGACGGTCTTGGGCACGTGTGCAGAAGCCCGACGGTCTGGCTGCAAATTCTGGCCAGTCCTGGCTGTACCACTTTCTAGCTGTGGACTCAAGGGCGTTGTTTACCTTCTCTGAGCCCATGTTTATTCATCTGCACCATCAATGCGTAGAACCATCGCCCTTACCTCACGGCCTTTCCGGGAGGATCAGATGACACAATCCAAGGAAATGAACCATTAATGATACTTACTGTCACTACTTTGTTCTGATGCCCAGGTTTGCTTATGCCTAGAAGTCTGAAGGATTTGCCTCAGCTGTGAACCAATGGGGGCTACAGGTGCTGCAAATGGGTCTGAGGAAAGGCATGGAGGGATCTTTTCTTTCTTTTCTTTTCTTTCTTTCCTTCTTTCTTTCTTTCTTTCTTTCTTTGTTTCTTTCTTTCTTTCTTTCTTTCCTTTTTTTTCTTTCTTTTCTTTTTTTTCTTCTTTCTTTTCTTCTTTTCTTCTTTTTCTTCTTTCTTTTTTCTTTCTTTTCTTCTTTCTTTTTCTTCTTTCTTTTCTTCTTCTTTTCTTTCTTTTCTTCTTTCTTATTTCTTTTCTTCTTTCTTATTTCTTTTCTTCTTTCTTTTCTTCTTTCTTTCTTTCTCTTTCTTTTCTCTCTCTCTCTTTTTTTCCTTTCTTTCTTTCTTTTTTTTTCTTTGAGACAAAGTGAGACTCTGTCTCCCAGGCTGGAATGCAGTGGTGCGATCTCAGCTCACTGCAACCTCCGCCTTCCGGGTTCAAGCGATTCTCCTGCCTCAGCTCCTGAGTAGCTGGGATTACAGGCACGTGCAAGCACGCCCGGCTAATTTTTGCTATTTTTAGTACAGACGGGGTTTCACCGTGTTAGCCAGGATGGTCTCGATCTCCTGACCTCGTGATCCGCCCGCTTTGGCCTCCCAAAGTGCTGGGATTACAGGCCTGAGCCACTGCACCCAGCCTTTTTTTAGATGGAGTATGCAGCTCTGTTGCCCAGGCTGGAGTGCAGTGAATTATTCTCCACTACAACCTCCACCTCCTGGGTTCAAGCGATTCTCTGCGCAGCCTCCCGACTAGCTAGGATTACAGGTATGCACCACCACGCCTGGCTATTTTTTTTTTTTTTTTTTTAAATAGAGACAAAGTTTCTCCTTGTTGGCCAGGCTGGTCTTGAACTCCTGACCTCAAGTGATCCACCTGCCTTGGCCTTCCAACGTGCTGGGATTATAGGCATGAGCCACCACGCAAGGCTGGATATATTCTTTTTTTTTTTTTTTTTTTTTTTACGTGGAAGTAAAAAAAAAAAGGTAAATTAAGGATGACTGTAAATTATTATTATTATTATTATTTTTTAGTTGGAGCTTCACTCTTGTTGCCCAGGCTGGAGTGCAATGGCACGATCTCGGCTCACTGCAACCTCTGCCTCCCTGGTTCAAGTGATTCTCCTGCCTCAGCCTCCCGAGTAGCTGGGTTTACAGGCATGTGCCACCACACCCGGCTACTTTTTGTATTTTTAGTAGAGACGGGGTTATTCCATGTTGGCCAAGGTGGTCTCACGCTCTCCTGACCTCGTGATTCGCCCGTCTCAGCCTCCCAAAGTGCTGGGATTACAGGCTTGAGCCACCGCGCCCGGCCATAACTTCTATAATGATTATATTTTGTTTTGGGAACCAGGAAAAGAAGTGGTAAACCCTTTTGGCTTATTTCCCATGCCTTTTTGCTGTGCATTAAAACAAAACAAAATGGCCGGGCGTGGTGGCTCAAGCCTGTAATCCCAGCACTTTGGGAGGCTGAGACGGGCGAATCACGAGGTCAGGAGATCGAGACCATCCTGGATAACACGGTGAAACCCCGTCTCTACTAAAAAAAAAAAAAAAAAAAAAAAAAAAAAACCAAAACAAAACAAAAAACCAGTTGCTAGTAATGTGTATGATTTTGCATGTAAGTTTTTCAGCGACTATATTATTAGGTTGGTGCAAAAGTAATTGCGATTGTGCCATTAAAAAGGTGAAAACTGCAATTACTTTTGCACCAACCTAATATTTAAGCATCTTCCATGTCCTTAAATACCAATCACAATGGATACATACAAGGTGGTCTGTCCAGAGAAAGGAATATTGCTCAGCCATGAAAAGGAACGAAGCTCTGACATAGGCCAGCACCTGGATGAACCCTGAGGACGTCATGACCAGGAAGCGGTGCCAGATATAAAAGGCCACAAAGGCCGGGCGCGGTGGCTCAAGCCTGTAATCCCAGCACTTTGGGAGGCCGAGACGGGCGGATCACGAGGTCAGGAGATCGAGACCATCCTGGCTAACACGGTGAAACCCCGTCTCTACTAAAAAAATACAAAAAACTAGCCGGGCGCGGTGGCGGGCGCTTGTAGTCCCAGCTACTCAGGAGGCTGAGGCAGGAGAATGGCGTGAACCCGGGAGGCGGAGCTTGCAGTGAGCTGAGATCCGGCCACTGCACTCCAGCCTGGGCGGCAGAGCGAGACTCCGTCTCAAAAAAAAAAAAAAAAAGGCCACACAATACATGATCCCATTTATGTGAAATGCAAAGGACAGGCTAATCCACAGAGACAGGAAAGGGATTCAAGGTGGCCTGCGACTGGGGAGGGCAGAGACTGACTGCTGATGCAGATGGGACGTCTTTGGGGTGATGACAGTGTCTGGAACTACATAGAGCTGAAGGTTCCACAACTCCTACATTTTACATTTTGTTTTATTTATTTATTTATTTATTTATTTATTTATTTATTTATTTATTTATTTTGGAGACAGAGTCTTGCTCCTGTGGCCCAGGCTGGAGTGCAATGGTGCGATCTCGGCTCACTGCAACCTCCGCCTCCCGGGTTCAAGCGATTCTTGTTCCTCAGCCTCCTGAGTAGCTGGGATTACAGGTGCCCACCTTTACTCCCAGCTAATTTTGGTATTTTTAGTAGAGACAGGGTTTCACCATGTTGGCCAGGCTGGTCTCGAACTCCTGACATCAGGTGATCCGCCTGCCTTGGCCTCCCAAAGTGCTGGGATGGCTGGCATGAGCCACCGTGCGCAACCGCCAAAGCACTTTCTTTTGTTTTATTTTCTTTTTTTGGAGACAGAGTTTCACTCTTGTCACCCAGGCTGGAGTGCAATGGCACGATCTTGGCTCACCACAACCTCCACCTCCCAGGTTCAAGCAATTCTCCTGACTCAGCCTCCCGAGTAGCTGGGATTACAGGCATATACCACCAACCCCAACTAATTTTGTATTTTTAGTAGAGACGGGGTTTCTCCATATTGAGGGGGGTCTCGAACTCCCAACCTCAGGTGATACACCTCCCCTGGCCTCCCAAAGTGCTGGGATTACAGGCGTGAGCCACCACGCCCAGCCCACCAAAGCACTTTCTTTCTAGGAAGGCTGTACTTGCTTAGAGGTCCTTTGGCGGCATGTGATAGCTTGTATCCTCCTGTGTTCCTGCCAGCATAGAGCCCAAAAGCTTTCCTTTTCTTTTTTTTTTTTTGAGATGGAGTCTTGCTCTGTGCCCCAGGCTGGAGTGCAGTGGCACGATCTTGGCTCACTGCAAGTTCCGCCTCCCGGGTTTACACCATTCTCCTGCCTCAGCCTCCCGAGTAGCTGGGACTACAGGCGCCCGCCACCACGCCAGGCTAGTTTTTTGTATTTTTTAGTAGAGACGGGGTTTCACTGTGTTAGCCAGGATGGTTTCGATCTCCTGACCTTGTGATCTGCCCGTCTCGGCCTCTCAAAGTGC